>NC_133123.1:207056845-207115707 GCF_033568475.1 Henckelia pumila
TTTCTTTAAAGTTATGACTGCTCAGTTATTTCAAGAATGTTTATGTTAAAGTTTTAAGTTCAGGGTTCTCCGACTCCGACCTCGGCAGTGGTGGATTATGACGGTTATTCCCAGACTGTATTTCTAATGTTGTTATGTGTGAGTTTCGGAGGAAAAATGTTGAAATTTGGATTTTTAGAATTTTCGGGTAACAAAAATCGCTTTTATCGCATTCTTGAGTTTATTTTCAAATTCCTCTGAAAAGCAGTATTTGAGACCTGAAATACTAAATTCCAACTTTAATTATTTTATTAGAGATTTTTAAACTTAGGAGAATGAAAGTGCTAGTTTTTGTTTTAAAAGAAAAGGGAAAGTTACATTTTTAGATGGCTCTTTTACTAGTCAAAGTAGCACTTTGACTCACTAACATTCACACCTACTTTATACATACAAATACATACACTAGTACACATGTCTCACATCTATTTTTGTCTCCATTCCAAAAGTTAGAAAGGAATTCAAACCCTAGCCATTTCTTGAGCACCTTGGCCGCCTCTCACATTGTCCTTCTCCCCCATTTTCTTGTTTCAATCGGCCATCACCTCTAGCTAGAATTCCGGCCGCCGCCGGCCAGCCACCACCACTGCCGGAGCTTGGAGGTCACCTGAGGAGTCTTGCCTAGCTCAAGTTCGAAGATCCCAATTCCCTTCTCCATCGATTTTATTGGTTATTTTGGTGAAGGCATGGATAAGCATTTCTATCTCTTTCAAACAAGCTACTTAGTTCCTTTGCTCTTGCTCTTCTTATGTTCAAAAATGCATGTATTAAGGACTTTTTTTGCATCTATTTTTACACATTTTTCAGTAGCTAATTTGATGAAGAAATCGTGCATGTCATATTAGTTGAGGAAATGTTCATATGCTGCATGATTAATGTTGAGGATAGGAGTCTAGCTTGATTTCGATTTTTTTAAAGTAAATTTTCCAGAAATAATGGCTTGAATTCGTGAGTTGCATGTTGTTATAGAGGGGATTTTTATGTCTTTATGAAGAGTTCCGTAATTGCCTTGAAGTCACAATGATAATGCATGAGTTTGAGCATGTTTGGATTGAGTCTTGTTGGCTTTCAAGAAATTGTTTGTGGTGAAGATTGAGGGGCTGACTTGGATGCTCAAAAAAAGGTCCTTAAGGATGTATTAAGTTGTTGTAAAGGGGCTGGTCTTGAGTAAAAGTCATAGCATTGAAGTTGTTGGGTGAAAAGTTGAGGTCTAGGTGATGGAATTTTGATGTCTAGTTTTGTCTAGACTACTGAACTGGAACAGGGGCATGGTATAAAGGGGACTGATGTATCTTGGGCTTGGTCCTACTTCAATTTTAAGACGTCGTGGTCGTGTCGGTATAAAATGGGCTCATTTCGGATACATTTGGGTCGAGTTATGGGTCGTGCAAGTTAGAGGTGCATGTGCAGAATTTTTACGTGTAAGGGCTGTCCGGGTCTTCTTTTTGAAAGGGTTGTTCTAGTTGTCCTAAGAGGTTATGTTTGATGTTTTTAGACAGCTCTAAGTGTGTATGAAGTTTCGGTTCAAGCGGGGTCAAGTTTGAGTAAGTTAAGGTTGGGTTTCGGGCTTTTCGGTTTGAACACTCGGGCTAAGAAATGTCTAAGAAGGAACAAGTATACGTCGGACATCCAACTTAAGGACATCCACTCATTCACCACCACACATATGTTTTGAGTAGAGTACCATTTCTATAAAGTTGTATATTCGTGTGCATATGTCTCATTCGTGAGTAAAGTAAAGTTGAAAGAAAGTCTTTTCATGTCTTGCATGCTAAAGAGTTGTGAGTCGAGTCAAAAGAAAGGAAAGAAAAATGTTTTTTTGAAGGAAGTGAATTGTTTGTGACGAGACGTGCAATGATGAGTCGGGGGATGCCCTGATTCACTTGCCAAAAGTGACGTGTAGTACGAGGTCGAAAAACATCTCGGTTTCCCTACCAACCAGACGTGTAGTACGAGGTCGAGAGACATCTCGGTTTCCCTACCAACCAGACGTGTAGTACGAGGTTGAGAGACATCTCGGTTTCCCTACCAAAAAAAAAGTAAAGGGGCAATGTGGGGTCGGGAGAAATCTCGGCGTCCTTGCCGGCATAGTGCACTGCAGCCATGATCATGATCGAAACAGAGGGTCATAATTCAAGGATCTGACTTCTAAAGAAAAAAAGGAAAAGGAAAAGGAAAAGGAAAAGGAAAAGAAAAGAAAAGTTCAAGTTTCAAAGTTTCAGTTGACTTGTCTTACGTTTATGTCAGTCAGTCAGAAATGCATGAAGTTCAGTTAAATGTTATGAAAATTGAAAGTTATGTAAGTTGATTGTTATGAAAATTGAAGGTCTCCCATAGCGTGAGTTCATCAATGCATGATACTATACTTTCTAGTTTCATGCATATTTACAGTTAAAGTTCAAAGTATACTATGTATCATAGTTTGAGTACAGCATCATGTATTTTAAACCTTGTTATCAACTGTTTATGCTTGTTGAGTCTTTAGACTCACTACGCTTGTTTGATTGCAGGTGATGAGTTATATGTTGAGGTGATTGAGGGGCAGGATCCACTGGGTTGAGGCCACTGGTAGTGCGAAGCCCAATGACCGTCGCTGTTGAATGTTTAAGTTTTCCGCGTATTAACTCTGATGTGTAGTAATGATTATGAGAATGGTAGTTTATAGCCAGGATGTGGTTTTCCTGTGCTTGTTGAATTTTATTTCTTTGCGCACTTTATTTTGTAACCGGGAGGTGGTTACTTGTCTTTGCATGTTTATGATTAGTGCACTTGAGATTATGTTGAAGGTTATTTCTTAGTTTATTTTATGTTGTAACCCGGAAGTGGTTACTTAGTCATTGAACGTTTATGATTATTGCATTTGAGACTTTCAGTCATCGTTTCTTTCCTTTATTTGAAATGCTGACTGGGTCAAGGTGGCTTGAGTACTTTTCAAACAAGTCATGGCAATTTTTTTTTTAAAATCTGTATTTTCTTTATTATTTAATTAAAGCTTAGAGGTTAGGGTCGTTTCACCGTAACATTGCTGTCATCCGCCGCGTCTCGGTTAAGGAATTTTAACCCGATTCCCTTTTGGAGCACGCGCTTAACACGTTGTCTGTTGGGGTTTCCCCGACCCTTAGGATCGAATAACCCATGTGAAAGTGTCGTCCACATGGAACCTTTCCCCTCTGCGGCCTTCAAATTTCTCATTTGAATATTTGCTACTACCACCAAGATCCGCACCGACGGCCGCTCTGCCCGGGCTCGCGCCCAAGGTTTTGCGGCAACCGCCGCGCCCTCCTACTCATCGGGGCCTGGCCCTTGCGTCGACAGCCGGGTATAGGTCGCCCGCTTCAGCGCCATCCATTTTCGGGGCTAGTTGATTCTGCAGGTGAGTTGTTACACACTCCTTAGCGGATTTCGACTTCCATGACCACCGTCCTGCTGTCTTAATCGACCAACATCCTTTGTGAGATCTAGGTTAGCGTGCAGTTGGGCACCGTAACCCGACTTTCGATTCATCCCGCATCGCCAGTTCTTCTTACCAGAATTGGCCAACTTGGAGCTCTCGATTCCCTGGAGTGGCTCAACAGAGCAGCCACGCCATCATACCTATTTAAAGTTTGAGAATAGGTCGAGGGCGTTGCTCCCCTTATGCCTCTAATCATTGGCTTTACCCGATAGAACTCTCACTCGAGCTCCAACTATCCTGATGGAAACTTCGGAGGGAACCAACTACTAGACGGTTCGATTAGTCTTTCTCCCCTATACCCAATTCAGACGAACGATTTGCACGTCAGTATCGCTGCGGGCCTCCACCAGAATTCCCTCTAGATTCGCCCCGCTCAGGCATAGTTCACCATCTTTTGGGTCCCGACAGGTATGCTCACTCGAACCCTTGTTAGAAGATCAAGGTCGGTCGGCGTTGCACTCCTCGAGGGGGATCGCGCCAGTCAGATTCCTTGCGCCTTATGGGTTTTCTCGCCCGTTGACTCGCACACTTGTCAGACTCCTTGGTCCGTGTTTCAAGACGGGTCGAATGGGTAGCCCACTGGCCAGCACCGGGAGCACGCAGTCGCCGAGGCACGCCTTATGGCGCTTGTTGTCCGCCACTGTAGTGACCCTTAATGAGATCACCTACTAAACAGAACTAAGGAATGCATTTAACTTAATTAAACCGATTAACCAGAATTAAGCTGCGGAAACAATAAAAACAAAATACAATCCCAAGGGAAGGAATCTGCAATTACCCAAATAGTTATACAACCAAATCAAAAGTTGTATCAACCCAATACAATAGAAATAAAGACCTAGGCGAAGCTCCAGCTGACCAACCGCTGCCTAACCCTCTTTGGACCTCCAGCCTTATCCAGTCGCAAACCTGCCTCACGGAATAGGGTGTCCAGAAACACAAAGTACGAGACATGAGCATAAAACGATCAGCACAAGAGTATTAGTATAATGAATGCAAGTGAACCGCCTACTGACTAGAGGCCAAGAAAAAGATAACAGAGACAGACCGGGCCCTGGTATGTAGCACGATGTGCCGTCGCTTCAGGAGGTGGCTCACATACCGAAAAAACCAGTGGATATGCCGGACCCTATTCGATGGAAGTCCATCCAATAACAGGATAGGGTAAAACCCTACTAACAGACATCTCAAAATAGATAGCTCAATAAGAAAATGTATGCAGCATATAATCATGTCATATAAATCATGCAGTCATATAATACATGCATACTTAGTCAAGATATCTCGAACAGTACTTTCGTACCTCAAATACTAGGCAAGCACTACCAGCTCTAAGCTCACGCCTATAGTCCGTACTATAATGCGAAATGATACTACTATCATTACAATACTCCAAAAGCCTTAACCAAGCTATTGCAACATCGCGGCCACCGGTAGCAACATATTTAAAAATGTTTGCGGGTCTGCTTCGAGGTTTCGACAATGATCCTTTCCCAGGTTCACCTACGAAAATCTTGTTACGACTTCTCCTTCCTCTAAATGATAAGGTTCAGTGGACTTCTCTCTATGTCGCGGGCAGTGAACCGCCCACGTCGGAGCGATTCGAACACTTCACCGGACCATTTAATCGGTAGGAGCGACGGGCGTTGTGCACAAAGGGCAGGGACGTAGTCAACGGGAGCTGATGACTCACGCTTACTAGGAATTCCTCGTTGAATACCAACAATTGCAATGATCTATCCCCATCACGATGAAATTTCAAAGATTACCAAGACCCGTCGGTCATGGCTATATACTCGTTGAATACATCAGTGTAGCGCACGAGCGGCCTAGAACATCTAAGGGCATCACAGACATGTTATTGCCTCAAACTTCTGCGTCCTTAAAGGCCGTAGTCCCTCTAAGAAGCTGGCCGCGAAGGTGTACCTCCGCATAGATAGTTAGCAATGACCATAATGTGCCTTTCGGCCACAATGCGGCCTAAACCGAGGGACGTTGATGGCCGCATTGGAGCTTAATAACACCAATGCTCAAGGCTATTACGGATCAAACATGCAACAAAACAATCGAGCATCTCCAACCCCGATAAGTGTCACAAATGCACCTCGAACTCTCAAACATTGTATATCGCCCCCATGATACCGACCCGACTATGGGGGGGAAAACCCATGCCGAAGTTGTAGTAGCCCGTACCCTAATTGAGTAATTAATGGATTAATGCTAATTAAATGAATTGGGTATCGGACGGATCGAAAGCTCCGAAGGCACGATCGGAAGCTCTGATGAGCGATCGGAGGCACCGATCGGTATTACGTCAGGCATGACGTGTGGTTGGATCGGAAGCTCCGATCAGGACCGGAGGCTCCGATCACCCCTATCCGGAGTCAACAAGTGATATTTTGACACGTGGCAGATCAGGATCTTCGGAAGCTCCAATGGCAGGATCGGACGTTCCGATCGAGGTTCGGACGTTCCGATCAAGGATCGGAAGTTCCGATCGTTGTCTATAAATAGAAGGCCGGGACTTTACTTTCAATTGCCAATTCCGAGTTCTCCTTTCTATTCTAGTCCTTTTGGAGCTGTTCTAGTCTTCATAGGCTTGGTCCGGAGGTCGGCGGGGCGTTCGGTAGTCGTAGCGGAGTTGTGCCCAAGTTCTGGAGGCATCGACATCAAAGGGCTAACGACGGACGAAGGTATAGCTTTTGCTTCCTATAAATATTTAGGAGTATGAAATAGCTTAGTTAAGGATTTTAGAGCACTTTAATGATAGTAGTATCATTTGGCAGTGTAGAGCAGACTATAGGCGTGGACCTAGAGTTGGTAGAGCTTGCACTGTATTGAGGTACGAAAGTACTGTTCGAGATATCCTGACTGAGTATGCATGTATTATGTGACTGCATGATTTATATGCCATGATATTATGCTGCATTCATTTGCATCTTGCTGTATCTCTTTCGAGATGTCTGTTAGTAGGGTTGTACCCTATCCTGTTAGTGGATGGACTTCCATCGATTTGGGTCCGGCGCATCCACGGTTATCTCGGTATGGGAGCCACCTCCTGAAGCGACGGCACAACGTGCTACATACCAGGGCCCGGTCTGTCTCTGTTATCTGATCCTTGACCTCGAGTCTATAGGGAGTTCACTTTGCATGCATGTATACTCATACTCTCGCACTGAGCGTTTTATGCTCACGTCTCGTACTCTGTATTTTCTGGACACCCTATTCCATGGGGCAGGTTTGCGATTGGATGAGAAGGGTGGATCCAGGAGGGGCTAGTCAGTGGTTGGCCAGCTGGAGCTTCGCTTAGGTTTTATTACTGTTGTTTGGGTTTATACAGCTATTCGATTTGGTTGTATATTATTGGATAAATTACAGATTCCTTTACTTGGGATTGTATAATGTTTATGGTTTCCGCAGTTTTATTCTGATATCTGTTTTATTAAGTTAATTGCATGCCTAAGTTCTGTTTAGTAGGTGATCCGGGTAAGGGTCACTACAGAAGTAGTCCCAAGCGCATTTATGCGATACCGAGGCACGCAAGATTACTCGCCACTCGCCGATCCACGATAGCAACGACCATAATGTGTCTTCTGGCCCCATGCGTCCTAAACCAAGGGACTTTGTTGGTCGCATGAGACCTTAAGAACACCAATGCTCATGGCTATTGCGTATCAAACATGAAACAATACAATCGAGCATCTCCAACCCCGACATGTGTCACAAATGCACCTCGAACTCTAAAACATTGGACATCGCCCCCATGTTTTAACCGGCCCGACTGTGGAGGGAACCCTTTGCTGGAGTCCCAAGCGCATTTATTCAAATACCGAGGCATCCCCCGCATGGACGCATCCAAGCAATTGCCCCAAGCACGAGATATCATGGGCGAACAAACTTAAAAGTATCGAGCATGAACCAAAAATCCCAGTTGATGTAACAGACAGACATGGGGATGAGAGGCCATACTACAATCTCAAGCTTATTCTCAATCTCGCGCAAAGCAAAAAAACAAGAACTCAAAGATGCGGGACGGGGGGAGGGCCGGTGAGTTGGGGGGAGGAACAATCGATAGAACGAAATTTCGAATCCCATTTCAAAGAATTGTGCAAACATTAGCTACGAAGAAACGAGTGAAAAACTCATACGCACGCTTGATTCCCAAACATCAAATCCTTCTTTCCGACAAACCGTAATGAGAAACAAGCCTAAAAAGAGTTAAATGCACATTTCTCAAGCTCATGCATGCACTATAACAAGAAACGGGGTTCGAAATGGCACCCGGGTGAAAAATCGTCACCGCTGGGCGGCGACCATCGGGGGAGGTTGGCACGGGGTTGGCCGAGCATGGGGGGCAATGGAAAGAATTGCCCCAACACCTCAACCAACCCAATGACCAAACACCCTCCTCTCCCTATAGTATACTTAGGAAAAAAAAACCAAGTTTCAGGAAAAGTGCATATTTAGGCCGAGGTACACCTTCGCGGCCAACTTCTTAGAGGGAATATGACCTTTAAGGCCACGGAAGTTTGAGGCAATAACAGGTCTGTGATTCCCTTAGATGTTCTAGGCCGCAAGCGCGATACATGGATATAATCAACGAGTCTATGGCCATGACCGACGGGTCTTGGTAATCTTTGAAATTTCATCGTGATGGGGATAAATCATTGCAATTGTTGGTCTTCAACGAGGAATTCCTAGTAAGCGCGAGTCATCAGCTCGCGTTGACTACGTCTC
Source organism: Henckelia pumila (assembly GCF_033568475.1). NCBI lineage: Eukaryota > Viridiplantae > Streptophyta > Magnoliopsida > Lamiales > Gesneriaceae > Henckelia > Henckelia pumila. The sequence continues at coordinate 207,065,073 of NC_133123.1, forward strand.
TGCCCTTTGTACACGCCGCCCGTCGCAACTACCGATTGAATGGTCAGGTGAAGTGTTCGGATCGCTCCGACGTGGGCGGTTCGCTGCCCGCGACGTAGCGAGAAGTCCATTGAACCTTATCATTTAGAGGAAGGAGAAGTCGTAACAAGGTTTCCGTTAGGTGAACCTGCGGAATGATAATTGTCGAAACCTCGAAGCAGACCCGCGAACATGTTTAAATACGCTGCTACCGCTGGCCGCGATGTTGGACGCATTTTTTTTTGCGTCCAACATCACGGCCTCGACCCCAAGCTTCTCGCAAAGCCGCTTGGGTGCACCTAACCTCTCGGCGCGGCAAGCGCCAAGGAAAACCGTAATTGCTACTCTCCGTCCGCGGTGAGAATCATCGTTTCGCTACCTCGTTGACGCTAAGCGCCGCACGTTGCCACCTGCCCGTGCGCCCGGTGCTCCCAACTTGGGCACCCATGGTGGCACAAATCCGACACCTTAGATGCATCATTAATTCATGATAACTTGAGAGAAAACAACATTGTGCCGTTAGAATCATCGTTTGGCTCGCTCGTTGGCGCTAAGCGCCGCACGTGGCCACCCGCCCGTGCGCACGGTGCTCCCAACATGGGAACCCATGGTGGCACAAATCCGACACCTTAGATGCATTATTTATGGATGATAACTCGAGAGAAAAAAACATTGTGCCGTGAGAATCATCGTTTGGCTAGCTCGTTGGCTCTACGCACCGCGCGTGGCCACCCGCCCATGTGCACGGTGCTCCCAACTTGGGCACCCATGGTGGCACGAATCCGACAACTTAGATGCATTTTTTATGCATGATAACTCGAGAGAAAACAACAATATACCGTGAGAATCATCGTTTGGCTCGCTCGTTGGCGCTACGCGCCTCACGTGGCCACCCGCCCGTGCGCACGGTGCTCCTAACTTGGGCACCCATGGTGGAACGAATCCAACACCTTAAATGCATTATTTATGGATTATAACTCGAGATAAAACAACATTGTGCCATGAGAATCATCGTTTGGCTAGCTCATTGGGGCTACGCGCTGCACGTGGCCACCCGCCCGTGCGCACGGTGCTCCCAACTTGGGCACCCATGGTGGCACGAATCCGACACCTTAGATGCATTATTTATGCATGATAACTCGAGAGAAAACAACATTGTGCCGTGAGAATCATCGTTTGGCTCGCTCGTTGGCGCTACGCGCCGCACGTGGCCACCCGCCCGTGCGCACGGTGCTCCCAACTTGGGCACCCATGGTGGCACGAATCCGACACCTTAGATGCATTATTTATGGATGATAAATCGAGATAAAACAACATTGTGCCGTGAAAATCATCGTTTGGAACGCTCGTTGTGAAAGAGTGGGTGCCCGGATAGCCAACTTGTGGCTTAGGGTTTTGATGACTCTTTATGTAAACAATCTTTTGTTTAAATATAATTTACACTTTTATCATGGCATTGACTTTATCTTCCTTCATATTTTTATATTGTGATATACTATTGTTGTTTTGATAAAGACCTTGAATATACTATAGTGTATGTAAGATGTGGTAGCACATGGTGATGGCTATCATGAAACACAATCTTATAGTCACTGTATATTCTAAACTGTTCCTAGTCAATTGAGCCATCCGATAATAAGGATAATGATCGCTCGAGATTGAGACTAGCATTTGCGATGCCGAGTACCACGTTTCATTGGTATGGAACATAGAGATGTTCAAAGCATGCAAATGGATATTCATATGATGAATGATCGAACTACCCTATTCGGACTTTCCAAGTGGTTATCACTTATCGAGTGGATAAAGTCCGCGGTTTTGGTTGTATACCATTAGTCCTTATTACTTGAAACATGATTGAGACTTTATATGTTAGTACTGTACTTTGACTCGTTTACCGACTCTATTGGGGTCATCAGGTGTCGGGATTGGGTGCAGTTACAACACATATAGGAGTCGATGCTTTGTTGTCAAGGATTCGCCACATACTTGCGAGTGTGGATATCCTATGCGATCTGAGGAGGTATTAGTGTGACAAATCTCTGGCCAGAGTACATGATGTGTTTTAGGTTAATGGGTTATCCTAGTAACACATGCGATGTCACTATTTGATCTTCAAGATGTTATGCATAGTTATCAAATCTCGAACGACTCTCGATGTACCAATGGTTGTTGATTCGATCGGGATATATGGATGAAGGGACCGTACTGTACGCTAACCAAAATCTACTGGTTCTTGCAGGCACTATCAGTAATACCTAGGGAATCATGGGGCGATGTTGCTAGACGCTCTTACCATGATTCGATGGGTAAGTCGGAAATTGTTGTTCCGAGTCACAAGGAGTTGTGAGCCCACGGCTAGCTGTATTCCTGAACCATTGAGGGTTACTGTAGTGACCATTACCCGGATCACCTACTAAACAGAGCTTAGATATGCAATTAACTTAATCAAACAGATATCAGAATTTAAACTGCGGAAACCATAACAAAATACAATCCCAAGGAAAGGAATCTGTAAATATCCAAATGTTTATACAACCAGATCGAATAGCTGTAACAATCCAATAAAAACATAAATAAAACCTAGACAAAGCTCCAGCTGGCCATCCTCTGTCTAGCCCCTCTTGGACCCACCCGCATCGTCCAAACGCAAACCTGCCCCATGGAATAGGGTGTCCAGAACACAGAGTACGAGACGTGAGCATAAAACGCTCAGTACGAGAGTATGAGTATACATGCATGCAAAGTGAACTCCCTACAGACTCGAGGTCAAAGATCAGATAACAGAGACAGACCGGGCCCTGGTATGTAGCACGCTGTGCCGTCGCTTCAGGAGGTGGCTCCCATACCGAGTACATGTGGATACACCGGACCCAAATCGATGGAAGTCCATCCACTAACAGGATAGGGTACAACCCTACTAACAGACATCTCGAAGGAGATAACAGCAATATGCAAATGAATGCAGCATAATATCATGACATATAAATCATGCAGTCATGTAATACATGCCTACTCAGTCAGGATATCTCGAACAGTACTTTCGTACCTCAAATGAGTGCGAGCTCTATCAACTCTAGGTCCACGCCTATAGTCTGCTCTACACTGCCAAATGATACTACTATCATTAAAGTGCTCTAAAAGCCTTAACTAAGCTATTGCATACTCCTAAATATTTTTAGGAGCTCAAAGCTATACCTGCGTCCGTCGTTAGCCCTTTGATGTCGATGCCTCCAGAACTTGGGCACAACTCCGCTACGACTATCGAACGCCTCGACGACTCCCGGGTCAAGCCTAGGAAGGCTAGAAAAACTCGAATATGACTAGAGTAGAGAGGAAATCCGGAATTGGCAAGGAGGAATGAAGCCTCGGCCTTCTATTTATAGACAACGATCGGAGCCTCCGATCCTCGATCGGAACGTCCGAAACTCGATCGGAACGTCCGATCCTGACATCGGAGCTTCCGAAGATCCTGATCTACCACGTGTCAAAATATCATTTGTTGACTTCGAATAGGGGTGATCGGATCCTCCGATCCTGATCGGAGCTTCCGATCCAACCACACGTCATGCCTGACGTAATAATATCGGAGCTTCCGATTGTCCATCGGAGCTTCCGATCCTGATCGAAGCTTCCGATCGTACCTTCGGAGCTTCCGATCCGTTCGATACCCAATTTAATTAATTAGTGCTTAATCCTTTAATTACTCAATTAGGGTACGGGCTACTACATTCTCCCCCACTTAAGATATTTCGTCCTCGAAATCCGATCTTAAGTACTGAATGTAAACAACAAGCACAAACATCCTTTATTCAAATCAAACATTTACAACTGAATACAACTCAAGAATGAAATCAAAATAACTCAGGATGGTCTTCACGCATCCTTTCTTCAAGCTCCCACGTAGCCTCTTCAGTGCCTCGGCGCTGCCACTGAACTAGAACCAAAGGAATGACTTTGTTTCGCAGAACCTTATCCTTATAATCCAGGATACGAGTAGGTTTCTCAACATAAGTCAAATCCTTATCCACCTTAACATCAGACCGTTGTAGTATGTGGGACTCATCTGCCACATACCGTCGCAACAGAGACACGTGAAACACGTCGTGAATACTGGAAAGATACAGTGGTAAAGCCAGACGATAAGCCAAATCTCCAATGCTCTCCAAAATCTCAAATGGACCGATAAACCTGGGAGACAACTTGCTTTAAGGCCAAATCTGAGAATCCTGCGGAAAGGTGATACTCTTAGAAACACTTTCTCCCCAACATCGAACTGCAAAGGCCTACGCTTGGTGTTAGCATAGTTGGCCTGACAATCCTGTGCAGTCTTAATCCGTTTCTTGATCTGATCGACAATGTCGATTGCTTGCTGGATTAATTCTGGTCCCTCAGCCTGTCTCTCCCCCACTTCTTCCCAGAAAAGTGGAGTACGACAACGTCTCCCGTACAACGCCTCAAAAGGTGCCATACCTATGCTAGTATGGTAACTGTTGTTGTACGCGAACTCAATCAACGGCAAATGATCCTGCCAGGCTGAACCAAAATCCATAACGCACGCTCGAAGCATATCCTCCAATGTACGGATAGTGCGCTCTGACTGACCATCAGTCTCCGGATGATAGGCAGTACTCAAACTGAGAGTAGTACCCATCGCACGCTGAACACTCCCCCAGAACCTAGAAGTAAACCTGGGATCTCGATCACTGACAATGCTCACAGGCACTCCATGAAGTCGAACGATCTCCTGAACATACATATGAGCCATATGATCCACATTGTACTCTCGGATATAGGCAATGAAATGCGCTAAATTGGTGAGTCGGTCCACCACAACCCAGATAGCATCACAATTCCTCGGGGACATGGGCAAATGGGTCACAAAATCCATCGTGATAAACTCCCATTTCCATTCCGAAATAAGCAAACTGTGAAGCAACCCTCCAGGTCATCGGTGTTCTGCCTTGACCTGTTGACACACCAAACATCTCGAAACAAACTGATAAACACTGCGTTTCATTCCCTTCCACCAGAACCGAGTACGTAGATCCTTGTACATCTTGTTGCTTCCCGGATGAATACTCAACTTAGTGCGGTGCGCCTGAGACAAAATCTCCTCTCGCAATCCTTCATCCTGCGGAATCACAAGCCTACCAGACAAACATCGAAAACCATCTGACTGATAGTGGAATCCAGACGAGCTACCCTCGTTGGCCAAACGCGCCAAACGCTGGGTCTTCGAATCAGTCATCTGAGCCTCTCGAATCCGCGAGTACAAAGCTGGCTCAGATAAAATCGCATACATCTGAATACTCTGCATATCTTTATTATTCTTGAAGGTATAACCTGAAGTACAACAGTCATTGATCACACTAGACAAAGAACAAGTCTGAAGTGCTGATAGTCGCACTTGCGACTCAAAGCATCAGCAGTGAGATTAGCAGCTCCCGGATGGTACTTAATCTCGCAATCATAGTCCTTAAGCAAATCCATCCAACGTCTCTGCCTCATGTTCAACTCTGCCTGAGTGAACAAATATTTGAGACTCTTGTGGTCGGTGAAGATCTCAAATTTCTCGCCATACAGATAATGACGCCAGATCTTCAAAGCAAAAATAATAGCTGCCAACTCCAAATCATGGACTGGGTAATTGTCCTCGTGCAGCTTCAGCTGTCTAGAAGCATATGCAATCACATGCTCATTTTGAGTCAGAACACAACCTAACCCCTGAAGAGAAGCATCCGTGTAAACCGCATACCCTCCAGATCCTGACGGCAATGCCAACACCGGCGCAGAAGTCAACCGTCGTCGAAGCTCACAGAAACTCTCCTCACACTCTGAGGACCACTCAAAATCGACACCCTTGCGGGTAAGCTGCGTCAAAGGTCGAGCTAACTGAGAGAAGTTCAGAATAAAACGACGATAGTACCCCGCTAGACCCAGAAAACTACGGATCTCAGCAACTGTCGTCGAACGCGACCAATTAAGAACAACTTCAATCTTACTCGGATCAACAAAAATTCCATCCCTAGATATAATATGGCCAAGAAAGACCACACGATCCATCCAAAACTCACACTTGCTAAGCTTGGCGTACAACTGCTCATTCCGAAGAGTCTGCAGTAGTATTCGCAAGTAAGTAACGTGCTCCTCCGTGTTACGTGAATAAACCAGAATGTCGTCTATGAAGACCACGACAAACTTATCCAGATACTTCCTGAAGACACGATTCATCAGATCCATAAATATAGCTGGTGCATTCGTCAATCCAAATGGCATCACTAGAAACTCGTAATGCCCATAGCGAGTACGGAATGCAGTCTTGGATATGTCCTGATCTCGGAATCTCAACTGATGATATCCAGATCTCAAGTCGATCTTGGAGTAAACTGAAGTACCCTGCAACTGGTCAAACAAGTCATCAATTCAAGGCAAAGGATACTTGTTCTTGACAGTAACTCGATTCAGTTGCCGGTAGTCAATGCACAGCCGCATCGATCCATCCTTCTTCTTAACGAAAAGAACAGGAGCTCTCCAAGGAGATACACTAGGATGAATGTACCCCTTGTCCAAAAGATCTTCTAGTTGATTCTTCAACTCTCGCATCTCTGACGGAGCCAGACGATACGGAGCTCGAGAGATAGGAGAAGTACCACGCATCAACTCTATGCCAAACTCGACTTCTCTAACAGGAGGAAAACCCGGAATCTCATCTGGAAAAACATCTGGAAATTCATCCACAATAGGAATGTTTTCTAACCCAATGCTCTCAGCGGACAAATCAAATGCATAGATAAGGTAGCCTTCCCCGCCAGACTCCAGAGCTCGACAGGCTCTCAAAGCAGATACTAAAGGCATCGGGGGTCGCGCTCCCTCACCATAGAAAAACCAGCTATCACTCCCCTCCGGATGAAAGCGAACTAACCTCTGATAGCAGTCCACTGAAGCTCGATAGGTAGTCAACATATCTATTCCCAGAATGCAATCGAAATCATCCATCGAAAGGACCATCAGAATGTTACCCTCAAACTCTAAAGGGCAACCCATCACTAGACGCTTAGCCAAAGCAGACTGACCCATCGGGGTAGAAACAGATAGTACTACGTCTAGTGAAATCCATGGTAATTTATGTCTCTTAACGAAACGTGCAGAAATGAAGGAATGAGATGCACCAGTGTCAATAAGTACAAGAGCAGGTATACCATAAAGCAGAAAAGTACCTGGCCAGAAGCTCGTGGCCTCAAATGAGAACTCCCAGCAGTCTGTCCCTGCGTCCTCTGCTGAACGAAAGTCTGAGAACCTGATCCTGAACCAGAACTGCCTCCCCCAGATAGTGGACAATCCCTCCGGATATGACCAGTATCTCCACAACGAAAACTAGCTCCAGAAGCTCTGCGGCACTTGTCGGATGGATGGTTCTTCCCACAGTGATCACACGTGCCCTTCCTCCCAAAACGGACAACACCACCCGAACCAGAGGAAGAAGTAGACCCGGACTTCTTGAATGACTGGGCACGGGGGGCCAAAGAACTAGCAGGCCTCGACTGAGAAAAGGGCCTGTTCCGTCGAATGCTGTCCTCCGCCTGGTGACAACGGCTCACCAAACCCGCCCGTGCGCACGGTGCTCCCAACTTAGGCACCTATTGTGGAACAAATCCGATACCTTAGATGCATTATTTATGCATGATAACTCGAGAGAAAACAACATTGTGCCGTGAGAATCATCGTTTGGCTCGCTCGTTGGCGCTACGCGCCGCACGTGGCCACCTGCCCGTGCGCACGGTGCTCCCAACTTGGGCACCCATGGTGGCACGAATCCGACACCTTAGATGCATTATTTATGCATGATAACTCGAGAGAAAACAACATTGTGCCGTGAGAATCATCGTTTGGCTCGCTTGTTGGCGCTACGCGCCGCACGGGGCCACCCGCCCGTGCGCTTGGTGCTCCCAACTTGGGAACCCATGGTGGCACGAATCCGACACCTTAGATGCATTATTTATTGATGATAACTCGAGAGAAAACAACATTGTGCTGTGATAATCATCGTTTGGCTCACTCGTTGGCGCTACGCACCACACGTGGCCACCCACCCGTGCGCACGGTACTCCCAACTTGGGCACCCCATGGTGGCACGAATACGACACCTTAGATGCATTATTTATGCATGATAACTCGAAAGAAAACATTAGTGTGCCTTGAGAATCATCGTTTGGCTCGCTCGTTGGCGCTACGCGCCGCACGTGGCCACCCGCCCGTGCGCAAGGTTCTCCCAAATTGGGCAGCCATTGTGGCATGATTCCGACACCTTAAATGCATTATTTATGGATGATAACTCGAGTGAAAACAACATTGTGACGTGAGAATCATTGTTTGGCTAGCACGTTGGCGCTACGCGCCGCACGTGGCCACCCACAAGTGCTCGCGGTGCTCCCACCTTGGGCACCCATGGTGGCACTAATACCACACCTTAGATGCATTATTTATGCATGATAACATGAGAGAAAACAACATTGTACCGTGAGAATCATTGTTTGGATCGCTCGTTGGCGCCACGTGCCGCACGTGGCCACCCGCCCGTGCGCATGGTGCTCCCAACTTGGGCACCCCATGGTGGCACGAATCCAACACCTTAGATGCATTATTTATGCATGATAACTCGAGAGAAAATAACAGTGTGCCATGAGAATCATCATTTGGCTCGCTCGTTGGCGCTACGCGCCACACGTGGCCACCCGCCCGTGCGCACGGTGCTCCCAACTTGGGCACCTATGGTAGAACGTATCCGACACCTTAGATGCATTACTTATGCATGATAACTCGAGAGAAAACAAAATTGTGCCGTGAGAATCATCGTTTGGCTCGCTCGTTGGTGCTACGCGCCGCACGTGGCCACCCGCTTGTGCGCACATTGCTCCAAAGTTTGGCACCCATGGTGGAAAGAATCCGACACCTTAGATGCATTATTTATGGATGATAACTCGAGAGAAAACAACAATGTGCCGTGAGAATCATCGTTTGTCTCGCTCAATGGCGCAACGCGCCGCACGTGGCCACCCGTCCGTGCGCACGGTGCTCCCAACTTGGGCACCCATGGTGGCATGAATCTGACACCTTAGATGTATTATTTTTTGGATGATAACTCGAGAGAAAACAATATTGAGCCGTGAGAATCCTCGTTTGGCTCGCACGTTGGCGCTACGCGCCGCACGTGGCCACCGGCTCGTGCTCACGGTGCTCCCACCTTGGGCACCCTTGGTGGCACGAATCCGACACCTTAGATGCATTATTTATGCATGATAACTCGAGACAAAACAACATTGTACCGTGAAAATCATTGTTTGGCTCGCACTTTGGCGCTACGCGCCGCACGTGGCCACCTGCCCGTGCGCACGTTGCTCCCAACTTGGGCACCCATGGTGGCACGAATCCGACACCTTAGATGCATTATTTATGCATTAAAATTTGTTAGAAAACAACATTGTACCGTGAGAATCATCGTTTGGCTCGCTCGTTGGCGCTACGCACCGCACGTGGCCACCCGGTTGTGCGCACGGTGCTCCCAACTTGGGAACCCATGGTGGAACGAATCCGACACCTTAGATGCACTATTTATGGATGATAATTCGAGAGAAAACAATATTGTGCCATGAGAATTATCATTTGGCTCACTCGTTGGCGCTACGCACCGCACGTGCCCACTCACCCGTTCGTACGGTGCTCCCAACTTGGGCACCAATGGTGGCACGAATCCGACACCTGAGACGCATTATTTATGCATGATAACTCGAGAGAAAACAACATTGTGTCGTGAGAATCATTGTTTGGCTCGCTCGTTGGCGCTACGCGCCACACGTGGCCACCCGCCCGTGCGCACGGTGCTCCAAACTTGTGCACTCATGGTCGCACGAATCCGACACCATTTATGTAGCGACCCATCCCGGATCCACTACCTAATCAGAGATAAGAGCATAATAAAGCATGCAGTTAAATAACATTGCTGCGGAAGACTTAAATACAAAAAGACCGGCGGAATACAACCGGCTAAACAGATTCGATCATACAACCCAATCGAATAACTTTAAATAAAACCTACAGCTAATCCTGCTGTCTTCAAGGTCACTAATTACTCCAAGCTCCTGGTGCTCAAACCCTGCACCTAAATCTGCCCCGTCGAATAGGGTGTCCAGATATACAGAAAAGATTGAACATGAGCTCTAAGCTCAATACGCAAATACGGATAAACATACAAATATGATGCATGCAAATGACAGGGTATCCATATCTGGGATAACTGTATACAACTACTCAGACTGGCGCCTGGGATATAAGCTCGTCACATCGGGGTAGCTAACCACTGTGTGCGACCACTCATTCCCGAATCCCGGACGCGGACCACGGAGTCCTTCAGGTATCAGTACCTAGGGGTACTCGATATCAAACGTCCTAACAGGGCTGAGCAACCCTAACTGGCTCATCTCGAAAGATATACAGGTGTACAGGCACAAGATGATATGCACATGCCGCATAACAATAATAACATGCAAACACATAAATGCAACATATAAGCATGCATATCCGTTGGCAATCTCAGTCAGTACTTACGTACCTTTCTAAGGCAGTCCTAGTAGTCCCACTCTAGGTTCCAAGCCTATCATCAAGTCTACAATGCAAATACTCATGAATCAATCAATAAGCGCTAAAAGTACCCAAAGCCCTAAAACAGAGCTACTAGGCGAAGGAGAGGAACTCGGAATTGGCAAGAAATGAGGAGCTCGGACCTCATATTTATAGGCATCGATCGGAAGCTCCGTTCCTCGATCAGAAGCTCCGTTCGTTTAGATCGGAAGCTCCGTTCCCCGATCGGAAGTTCCGTTCGCTATGTGTCAATTCGGTCCACATGCAACCATACACCTGTCACCGACAGCCATCGGAAGCTCCGATCCTGATCGGACGTTCCGATCTCCCTGCTTCCGATGTGGTTCCGAACTCACCAAGATCGGAAGTTTCGATCCTGGATCGGTGGTTCCGATCCCACTCGAATCTTGGGACCCTCCAAACCATTTTCGAGTGTTCTAGATCCATTTCTAGACTCTGTTAATCCTTCTGGAATTTCCTTAATCATGTTTTACCTAATCCAAACATAATTACACGATTTAAATACTTATAAATCGTTAATTCTGGATACGGGCTACTACATTCTCCCCCACTTAAGATATTTCGTCCTCGAAATCAGATCTTAAGTACCGAATGAAAACAACTCAGGATGTTCTGAACACATCCTGCTCTCAAGTTCCCAAAGAGCTTCCTCAGTACTTTAATGTCGTCATTGAACTATCAATCAGAGGAATAACTTTATTACGCAAGACCTTATCCTTATGATCCAGGATACGAGTAGGTATTTCCACGCAAATCAAATCAGTATCCTCTTGAATCTCAGACCGCTGCAGAATATGAGACTGATCCACCACATATCGTCGCAACAGAGATACGTGAAATATGTCGTGAATACTGGGAAAATAAGGTAGCAAAGCTAGCCGATAATCCAAATTGCCAATGCTCTCGAACGAACCATAAACCTAGGAGATAACTTGCCCTTAAGGCCAAATCTGAGAATCCTGCATAAAGGTGACATTCTCAGAGTTACTTTCTCCCCCAGCATCAAGCTGCAAAGGCTCACACTTAGTATCTGGCATAGCTGTCCCGACGATCCTGTGCACTCTTAATCCGTTTCTTGGTCTGATCAACTATGTCTGCTAACTGCTGGACTAACTCCAGTCCTTCAGTCTGTCTCTCCCCCACTTCTCCCCTAGAAAGGTGGAGTATGACAATGTCGTCCGTACAACGCCTCAAATGGTGTCATCCCAAAGCTACTATGATAGCTGTTGTTGTACGCGAACTCAATCAATGGCAACTGATCCTGCCAGATTGAACCAAATCTATAACACATGCTCGCAGCATATCCTTCAAAGTAAGGATTGTGCGCTCTGACGGACCATCTGTCTCCGGATGATATGTATTACTCAAACTGAGAGTAATTCCTATTACACGTCGAACCCTCCCCCAAAATCTGGAAGTAAACCTGGGACCTCGATCACTGATAATGCTCATAGGCACTCCATGAAGTCGATCGATCTCCTGAATACATAACTGAGTCAAAACGATCCACATTGTACTCTCGGCTACAAAAAATGAAATGCGCTGACTTGGTGAGTCGGTCCACCACAACCCAGATAGCATCACAATTCCTCGAGGATACCGGAAAATGGGTCACAAAAAGTCCATCGTGATAACTCCCATTTCCCACTCAGGAATAGGCAGACTGTGAAGCAACCTCCAGGTCGTCGGCGCTCTGCCTTGACCTGCTGACACACCAAATATCTCGAGACAAGTTGATAAACATAGCGTTTCATTCCCTTTCATCCGGACCGAGTACGTAGATCTTTGCACAACCTGTTGCTTCCCCGGATGAATACTTAACTTAGCGTGATGTGCCTCCAAAGAACAAATCTCAAGAAATCCACTGGAAGCACCAAAACTAATCATTCCGATTAACAGTCTTTAAAAAAAATTTGTCCACTGACAATCCTTGGACAATCACTGAATCCTATTTCCTATGCCGAATCAATCATTGCTAAAACCAAGCAATGCTCAAATCAAAATCCACCCATGGCAATCTCAGCAACGCTGTCAACGAACTATGATCACAAGAGCCACCCTATGACCACTTTCGTGATCCATAGAATCCAAAAGTCCAGATCTCCGCATTCCGGAAGATCCTTAGCGATGAAGAATCCCCTAAATACACTTGAATCGCTATATCAAGCATACAATACTTAAAGTACTATTTCCAGCACTTGTTGATTCACTACATCCCAATCAACACCGATTGGAATAATATGATCGATCAAGTCAATCTACTGTAGTTCTCGATCTTCCTGACGATATCGACCTTAGTCAGACGATCACAGATCAATGAACTCTCTATCGATGATCTCCCTGCCACACGTCCGCAGATCCCAAATACTTGAAATCAAAAGAATCACAGCTGATTCAACCACTCATCTTTGTCAGAGTCAGACAATAAGCACGAGTAATCACCGGTGCCGAGCCGGCATCCGTCTAGACATACTAACCACTGTCTATACTCGTTCAAGATTATCCTAAGGACTTGTTCAACTCAAATCACAATACAAGTCCAAAAGATTCCATATAACGCTGAACATGCTTCTGATAATTATATCTCTCGCTAAGATTGCAACAAATCGAGACCGAGGTAACCTGTCAAAATGTACCACCTGGAATCACCACCAAGTGTACACTGGTATAAGTCACGCTTTCCTCACGCCTCAAATAGCCATGTACAATTCTTAGCATCAGATAAAATCTATCACTGAAGAAAACTATCCTTGCCGAACAATACACATCCCCGAGTCAAATGCTCTAGGAAATTCACTAACACAACTCCTGAATAGCCCTGATCACCAGAGCATCCAAACACCGACTAGATCCACTAGTCTAGCAATATCCAATAGAGTAAAACTATTTGCTCAGAGTACGCACTTGTCAAGGAAATCCCTCCAAGACTGGTCCTTATGACAAAATCCAAAGCAATATCTCTGACGACAGTCAGACGATATCTAAACCACAGATACTTAACCAGCCAATATCTCTGACGACAGTCAGACGATATCTAAACCACTGATACCTAACCAAGGCAACTAATCCAAATTCATACCCCGTTGTGACTGTTACCACAACTCTAGACTAGTAGCCTTCCCACCGCCAATCCTGAAGCACGAAGGCTTCCAGACATTCTCCAAAGTACAAAAGACTCCCAGAGTAACATTGGCATAGGGTCGCGCTCCATCATGTCTAGTCATGGTCATAGTCCACAACTCTCGGTATATATACTCGACTTGGTATCCCGATGAAATCCCATCATCACGAAGTCTCAACCTATGAAGGTTAATCAAGCTATTGATATACAGAAATCACCTAGAACGAAACTCAAAATTCCAAAACAAGATCAATAATCCCATGCCCCCAGATGAATCACCTCATCAATGGCACTAACCCAGTCAAATGACTAAATAGGTCAATCCTAGGAAAACACCTAGACTAACCACACTTCAATTCGTTACCGCTGGCTTACCCAAAATCCATGAGCTAACCTAGTTGATTACCAATCAACTAATTCCAAGCCAAACTTTATAAAATTACTTGCAATGAATCACGAATTGCTGAATAAATAAAACATGTATCATTACTTCAAGTTATGTATAATTTCCTTTATTACAATCCCATGTAATACATAAAGTATTCAAAATACAACAAATGTACATCCAATAACTTGAACTGATACAACCAAATTCTAATGATTCATTACAACTGAAATACTGCTTACAACTACAACAATACAGTATTTAAAATCATCAAATCTTGTCTTCGTTCCTTGAGCATGAAGCTTCCCATCGACACACGCATCGATACAAGCATACTCCCGTCCAAGTCTCTCTACATGTCCTCCCACGAAGAACTCCGGAGAAATGGCACGTAATAGCTAACCAGCTATGCTCTGCGTCAGTGCATGTCAGTCGACTTCTTATGCTCACGATCTACCATCAGCGTTCGTCTTGTATCTAAACCATTCTTTTGACATGAAGTATTCTGTATGCCTACCAAAAGCATCGATACAAGCATACCGGCAAAACCATGTTCTGCACGAGGTTAAAGACCTCACTCTCGAAACCCGTCATGTTTTAGGCACTCGAGGTATTCTCTGGTGAAGGTCTATCTGTCAATCTCTCCAACTACGAGTAGAGAATCTTCAAGGACTGGAACCACATGGATTACTAAACACCATTCGTTCCAAAAAGCCCTCAGAGGTATCTGACGCGTTATAACCGATCTTCTCTTCCAGTCTTCTCTGGCTGGAATCCATATGTTTTTCGATCAACATCCCAATGCATCGAATGATGAACTTTCCACAGCAGTCAGTCTATCTATCGATATGCTACTACTGGTGTTCTCATCACTGTTGCATTCCTTATAGTAAAGACTTATGCCGCAAACCTCGGCAATGAAGAACCAAATCTTCTTTCGCTGGGCCTCAATCAATCCTACAAGGATAATCAAGAAGTCTTAATATCAATTTCCTAAGTCCCTTGCATGCATTGCTCTGATACCAATAAATGTAGCGACCCATCCCGGATCCACTACCTAATCAGAGATAAGAGCATAATAAAGCATGCAGTAAAATAACATCGATGCGGAAGACTTAAATACAAAAAGACCGGCGGAATACAACCGGCTAAACAGATTCGATCATACAACCCAATCGAATAACTTTAAATAAAACCTACAGCTAATCCTGCTGTCTTCAAGGTCACTGATTACTCCAAGCTCCTGGTGCTCAAACCCTGCACCTAAATCTGCCCCGTCGAATAGGGTGTCCAGATATACAGAAAAGACTGAATGTGAGCTCTAAGCTCAATACGCAAATACGGATAAACATACAAATATGATGCATGCAAATGAAAGGGTATCCATATCTGGGATAACTGTATACAACTACTCAGACTGGAGCCTGGGATATAAGCTCGTCACATCGGGGTAGCTAACCACTGTGTGCAACCGCTCATTCCCAAATCCCGGACGCGGACCACGGAGTCCTTCAGGTATCAGTACCTAGGGGTACTCGATATCAAATGTCCTAACAGGGCTGAGCAACCCTAACTGGCTCATCTCAAAAGATATACAAGTGTACAGGCACAAGATGATATGCACATGCCGCATAACAATAATAACATGCAAACACATAAATGCAACATATAAGCATGCATATCCGCTGGCAATCTCAGTCAGTACTTACGTACCTTTCTAAGGCAGTCCTAGTAGTCCCACTCTAGGTTTCAAGCCTATCATCAAGTCTACAATGCAAATACGCATCAATCAATAAGCGCTAAAAGCCTTAACTAAGCTATTGCATACTCCTAAATAATTTAAGGAGACCATAGCTATACCTGCGTCCGTCGTCAGCCCACTGATGGCGACTATCCCACAACTAGGGGCACACCCCTGCTGCTGCTCCACAGCATCAAGCACTACTCCGCTACACAAGCGATGCTCCGCTACTCGAGCACTGCTCTGCTACTATGTCAGACACTGTCTGACTATACTTAAAAATATATTCCCTACTCCAACTCTAAAATAAGAGTACCCAAAGCCCTAAAATAGAGCTACTAGGCAAAGGAGAGGAACTCGGAATTGGCAAGAAATGAGGAGCTCGGACCTCATATTTATAGGCATCGATCGGAAGCTTCGTTCCTCGATCGGAAGCTCCATTCGTTTAGATCGGAAGCTCCGTTCCACGATCGGAAGTTCCGTTCGCTACGTGTCAATTCGGTCCACATGCAACCATACACCTATCACCGACAGCCATCGGAAGCTCCGATCCTGATCGGACGTTCCGATCTCCCTGCTTCCGATGTGGTTCCGAACTCACCAAGATCGGAAGTTCCGATCCTGGATCGGTGGTTCCGATCCACTCGAATCTTGGGACCCACCAAACCATTTTCGAGTGTTCTGGATCCATTTCTAGACTCTGTTAACCCTTCTGGAATTTCCTTAATCATGTTTTACCTAATCCAAACATAATTACACGATTTAAATACTTATAAATCGTTAATTCTGGATACGGGCTACTACAATTTATGCATTATTAATGCATGATAACTCGAGAGAAAACAACATTGTGCCATGAGAATCATCGTTTGGCTCGCTCGTTGGCGCTACGCGCCGCACGTGGCCACCCACCCGTGCGCACGGTGCTCCCAACTTGGTTACCCATGTTGGCACGAATCCGAAACCTTAGATGCATTATTTATGGATGATAACTCATGAGAAAAAAACATTGTGCTGTGAGAATCATCGTTTGGCTCGCTCGTTGGTGCTACGCGCCGCACGTGGTCACCCGCCCATGCGCACTATGCTCCCAACTTGGGCACCCATGGTGGAATGAATCCGACACCTTAGATTCATTATTAATGAATGATAACTCGAGAGAAAACAACATTGTTCCGTGAGAATCATCGTTTGGCTCGGTCGTTGGCGCTACGCACTGTACGTGGCCACCCACCCGTGCGCACGGTGCTCCCAACTTGGGCACCCATGGTGGCACGAATCCGACACCTTATATGCATTTTTTTATGGATGATAACTCGAGAGAAAACAACATTGTGCCGTGAGAATCATCGTTTGGCTCGCTCGTTGGCGCTACGCGCCGCACGTGGCCACCCGCCCGTGCGCACGGTGCTCCCAACTTGGGCACCCATGGTGGCACGAATCCGACACCTTAGATGCATTATTTATGCATGATAACTCGAGAGAAAACAACATTGTGCCGTGAGAATCATCGTTTGGCTCGCCTGTTTGCGCTACGCGCCGCACGTGGCCACCCGCCCCTGCGCAAGGTGCTCCCAACTTGGGCACCCATGGTGGCACGAATCCAACACCTTAGATGCATTATTTATGCATGATAACTCTAGAGAAAACAACATTGTACCGTGAGAATCATCGTTTGGCTTGCTTGTTGGCGCTACGCGCCGCACGTGACCACCCGCATGTGCGCACTGTGCTCCCAACTTGGGCACCCATGGTGGCACGAATCCGACATCTTAGATGCATTATTAATGCATAATAACTCAAGAGAAAACAACATTGTGCCGTGAGAATCATCATTTGGCTCGCTCATTGGCGCTACGCGCCGCACGTGGCCACCCGCCCGTGCGCACGTTGCTCCCAACTTGGGCACCCATGATGGCACGAATCCGACTCCTTAGATGCATTATATATGCATTATAATTTGTCAGAAAACAACATTGTACCGTGAGAATCATCGTTTGGCTCGCTAGTTGGCGCTACGCGCCGCACGTGGCCACCCGCCCATGCGCACGGTGCTCCCAACTTGGGAACCCATGGTGGAACGAATCCGACACCTTAGATGCACTACTTATGTATGATAATTCGAGAGAAAGCAACATTGTGCCGTGAGAATCATCATTTGGCTCGCTCGTTGGCGCTACGCGCCGCACGTGGCCACTCGCCCGTTCGCACGGTGCTCCCAACTTGGGCACGAATGGTGGCACGAATCCGACACCTTAGACGCATTATTTATGCATGATAACTCGAGAGAAAACAACATTGTGCCGTGAGAATCATTGTTTGGCTCGCTCGTTGGCGCTACGCGCCGCACGTGGCCATCCGCCCGTACGCACGGTGCTCCAAACTTGGGCACCCATGGTGGCACGAATCCGACACATTAGATGCATTATTTATGCATGATAACTCGAGATAAAACAACATTTTACCGTGAGAATCATCGTTTGGATCGCTCGTTGGCGCTACGCGCCGCACGTGGCCACCCGCCCGTTTGCACTGTGCTCCCAACTTGGGCACCCATGGTGGCACGAATCAGACACCTTAGATGCATTATTAATGAATGATAACTCGAGAGAAAACAACATTGTGTCGTGAGAATCATCGTTTGGCTCGCTCGTTGGCACGAATCGGACACCTTATTTGCATTATTTATGGATGATAACTCGTGAGAAAACAACATTGTGCCGTGAGAATCATCGTTTGGCTCGCTAGTTGGCGCTACGCGCCGCACGTGGCCACCCGCCCGTGCGCACGGTGCTCCCAACTTGGGCACCCATGGTGGCACGAATCCGACACCTTAGATGCATTATTTATGTATGATGACTAGAGAGAAAACAACATTGTGCTGTGAGAATCATCGTTTGGCTCGCTCGTTGGCGCTACGCGCCGCACGTGGCCACCTGCCCGTGCGCACGCTGCTCCCAACTTGGGCACCCATGGTGGAACGAATCCGAAACCTTAGATGAATTATTTATGCATGATAACTCGAGAGAAAACAACATTGTGCCGTGAGAATCAACGTTTGGCTCGCTCGTTGGCGCTACGCGCTGCATGTGGCCACCGCCCGTATGCACGGTGCTCCCAACTTGGGGACCCCATGGTGGCAAGAATCCGACACCTTAGATGCATTATTTAGGGATGATAACTCGAGAGAAAACAACATTGTGCCGTGAGAATCATCGTTTGGCTTGCTCGTTGGCGCTACGCGCCCCACGTGGCCACCCGCCCGTGCGCACGGTCTTCCCAACTTGGGCACCCATGGTGGCACGAATCCTGTAAAGCCCCGTTTTTATCTTAAATGAGTTTATTTGAGTTATTCAGAGATTGCAGAGTTCTCGAGCCAACTTGATTTTGATCAGGGTCCTTTTTGCAAAATTTGGAAATTTCAGGGACTAAAGTGCAAATTTGGAGTTTTATATATTATCTACACATATTTTTGAGATTGAAAAGTCTTCATCTCCTCTTCCCAACCATGAGCTTCCATTAGAGGCGCCCCCAAGGTTCTTCAAGCTTTCAAATCTCGGTTTTCGGTCGATCCGTCCGTTAGAATTTATTTCTGAAGGCAGATTATCGATCACAGCAGTGAGTGCTCTGTTATATCGTAAGTTTTTCTACGATCAGATACATTCTAGTTTTTGGATGTTGTTAGAATCGTTCTAGATTCGAGTATGTTGTTCTCTACAGAGTTCTGATCGTTTATTATTTGTTGGTTTTGAAATAGAGCGACGTTCGGAATTGTTATGATTTTTGGAAGCCATTTTCGAAAATGTGGGTTTTGAGATTTGTTGGGATTGCCTTGTTGTTGTTGTATTAGCATTGTTATGAGATTATATCGGTATTGAACTGCTGTCTGCGTTGCCGGTTTGTTCAGTTATAGCCATTATACCGTCGGTTTGAGTTTTTGGAGTTTCGAACCGTTTTGAGTTATGAACTTGGCTTGTAAGTTGATCATGTTTATTGATCAATCATCTCTTGTATCTGAACAGATTTGTTTGGAGTTTGTCAAGCCTGGTGTTAACAGCCTTTGATCGTCAAATGTTTGGACGAAGAACGGTAAAGAGATTCACCTTGTGTCGTGGTTGTTGTTTAGATTGTATAGCTTTTGATACAATCTTTTATTGTAGCTTATCCAGAGTTGGAGCTACTGCATTGAAAGGTAAAAGCAGTCATCGTAGCGGGATAGCATACTCGGGACAGTTGGTTCTCGAGTTTCCCTTTCAAATCACATATTGCATCAATACTTGTTCTAGCATATGTAACTCGTATTTGGTTGATTGACTGAGTTTGGTTATGTGGCTTATTGTTATGTTTTTCTTATGCATTAATCTTGAGCCTATCTTTGATTCAGCGGGCAGAATCGCCCTTTTTGTTTAGATGTTTGGGAACTATGATTGAGTGGCCTAGGTTGTAGTATTTCGCCTAGTGCTAGCATACTCATTATGGTTGCTCAAAGTCTAGAGGAGTGGGATACGTGGCACCACCTCGATTGGGAGAGTCGGTGAGTTGCTACGTGATCTCATCCTCGGGATCCCAAAAGCAGAGCAGCACTCCCTTGTATATCAGAATCGATATCCTGGTTTTAAAGACATGCATATCTTTAGCTTCGACTTGAATATGTTGTTTTGATAACATGTTGTATATCCATTATTTGATATGTTGCTTTTACTGGGATTATCATTTTCACCGGTTTTCCGAGTGTTGCTTTGGTTTGTATGTGTACTTGGCAACAGGTGGGGCAGGACCAAGTCAGAAGAGGCATGGTTAGCTTCATGAGGGGAAAAGTAGTAGAAGTGAGACTCGGTCTAGAAGTCGTATCAACATGTCTACCTAGTTGTATTGGAACATGTTTAGATATCGAACTTTGTCGTTATGTCATTGTTGTATGTCCTCTACTCCGGAACAGCTGTTGAACTCCTTTTATTTCATGTATTTATGATGTTTGGATTGTGATTGCCTTTAGTTTTGTATAAGGAACTTGGAAAGGAGTTTTGTAGTCAACAAATGCCAAAATTCTAAGGGGCAGCGCGGGCGCGCCGTTCTGGGAGTTTTTATTTTTTTGGTGCGTGAACACTGCGCGGGCGCGCGATATTCCTGAGCGGGCGTGCGATATTCCTGAGCGGGCGCGCGTGAGTTGTGCGAAGGCTCTGCGCGGGCGCGCAGTGCTCTTATTTAAAAAAAAAAATTTCTTACTTTGGTCTTGGATCTTGTATGCTTAATTGTTGTTTAATACGAGATTAGTTGTTTAGAACCGAGGTCTCACATTAAATGGTATCAGAGCATTAAGATTCTTGGTCGAACTAGAGTGAGCGGGGTAGATCGAGTCTGCGTGTATTGGCTCCTCGCATGTGTTTGAATTATTTAACTGTTTATTTAATTCCATGCGAGCATGTTTTATTGTTGAATAAATTAAATTACATGGTTTTGTGATTTAATTTATAAAGCATGATCTACTTGAGATATAATTGTTTCTGTTACCGATGGGTATCCGGTATTCCAAGCGGTTGTAAGGGCACTGAATTGCAGCGATTGAGATATCCCGTGTCCTAACATTTGATTATCAGATGGGTCCTCGACGAGAGATAAACAGAAACACACCGCCAGTTATTCCTACAACTGAGCAGGCTAGTAATGAAACGGTTGTGATGGATGCTACAGCGACGCCTATGGAAACCTTGCTGAAGAGGTTCCAGTCGTTTAATCCGCCATTGTTGTTGGGATCAGAAAATCCAGTCGACTGTGAGATTTGGTTGGATGATATTGACCAGTTGTTCGATTCCATCGATTACACAGATGACCGCCGAATCAGGTTAGTCTTTCATCAGCTCCGTGGTGTTTCTAAGAGCTGGTGGATCATGACAAAGAAAGCAATAGAAAGCAAAGGTACTGAAGTTACTTGGACTCTTTTTAAATCTGAATTTTATAAGCGGGTTTTCCCTATCTCGTATCGCAAGGATAAGGGAGCAGAGTTTGCCAATCTGAGGCAAGGGAATATGAATATTGAAGAGTATGTAGCGAAGTTTGATAGTCTATTGCGTTTTGCACCGCTGATTGCCGGAGATGAGGAAGCAAAGGCAGATCAGTTCATCAATGGGTTGAACCCCGATGTCTTCACGTTGGTTAACACCAACAGGCCTAGAAATTTTGCGGATGCTATGAATCACGCAAAGGGAGCAAAAGCAGGCCTGTGGAGACAAAGAGGTAATCAGGTGGCACCTCAGCAGCAGAGGCAGTATCAGAACCAACCATTGCAGTATCAGAATCAGCCACCTCAGCATCAGAACCAGCAGCAGAGGTATGATGGTGGAAACAGTGGGGGAAACAGAAAGGATCAGTATAAGGCAAGAGGTAAGCAATTCAAAAGGCAGGGGAACAGTTTATCTAGTTCCAGTGGTTTCCGACATTTTGGTTCCAGACAGAGTTCTGGATCATCCTCCTTGTACTGCAGCAAGTGTGGAGGAAGACACTCACCAGATCAGTGTGTGGGAGTCTTTGGAAACTGTAAACCTGTCAGCAACCGGGACACTTCTCTATGGTGTGCCCTCAACGTAACAGAGCTCAGAGTGGGAGTTCGTCTAGACCGGTAGCTCAGCGTGAAAGACAGTCATCTGCAGCTCACTCTTTCCAACCTCAGCAGCAGCAGAACAGACAGGGAGGTAATACTA
Source organism: Henckelia pumila (assembly GCF_033568475.1). NCBI lineage: Eukaryota > Viridiplantae > Streptophyta > Magnoliopsida > Lamiales > Gesneriaceae > Henckelia > Henckelia pumila. The sequence goes on from NC_133123.1 coordinate 207,087,695, forward strand.
GCGCAAATCAGCCTCCGAGACAACAAGCACGAGCCTTTGCACTGACAGAGGATCAGGCACAGGCAGCACCTGATGATGTTATAGCAAGTAACTGTTCGATTTTTGGTTATTCTGCTCATGTATTGATAGATACAGGTGCTTCCCATTCCTTTATCTCTAAGAAATTTGTGTTATTGCATGCTTTGCCTACTGAGATGTTGCCTTCAGTAGTAGCTGTTACTTCACCTTTGGGTGGAGGTATTGTTTCTGTCAGATTAGTCAGGGACTGTGAACTGTGTTTTGAAGGAAATCTGTTGGAATTTGACTGTATTGTACTTGAACTGTCATATTTTGATTGTATTGTCGGTATAGATGCTTTAACCAAGTACAGAGCGACAGTCGATTGTTTTCTGAAAGTTGTCAGGTTCAGACCTGAATTTGCAGACGAGTGGAAGTTCTTTGGTAAGGGTTCTCGATCTAGAATTCCTTTGATTTCATTGTTGTCTATGACTCGTTTACAGAAAGGTGCAGAAGGATTTTTGTTTTATGCGGTTGATGTACTGAAATCTAGCCCAGCTTTGGTAGATTTACCGGTGGTTAGAGATTTTGCGGATGTGTTTCCGGAAGATGTTCCAGGTTTACCACCTATTCGAGAAATCGAATTCAGTATTGAATTAGTGCCAGGTACTGAACATATCTCAAAAGTTCCGTATCGTATGACACTCGTTGAATTGAGAGAGTTGAAAGAACAGCTTGAGGATTTGATTACCAAGGGATATATCAGACCTAGTGTATCGCCTTGGGGTGCTCCTGTTCTTTTTGTTCGGAAGAAGGATGGTTCTATGCGGCTCTATATCGACTACCGCCAATTGAATCAGGCTACAGTTAAGAACAGATATCCTTTACCCCGAATAGATGACTTGTTTGATCAACTGCAGGGTTCTTCTATCTACTCTAAAATTGATCTGAGGTCAGGCTATCATCAGCTGAGAGTGTGAGAGGAAGACGTTCCTAAGACCGCATTCAGAACGAGGTATGGTCACTTTTAGTTTATAGTCATGCCGTTCGGTTTGACTAACGCTCCAGCTGTTTTTATGGGTTTGATGAACCGTATCTTTTAGCGTTATTTAGATGAGTTCGTCATTATCTTTATCGATGATATTCTTATCTACTCGAAGAATCATACTGACCATGCAGAGCACTTGAGAATCGTCTTGAAGATTTTGCGAGTTGAACAGTAGTTTGCTAAGCTGTCGAAATGTGAATTCTGGTTAGATCGAGTTGTCTTTCTCGGTCATATTATTTCTGAAGATGGGATTTCTGTCGATCCCAGCAAGATCGAAGAGGTTATGAATTGTCTTAGACCGACATCAGTACCTGAGATCCAAAGTTTCATGGGTTTAGCGGGTTATTACCATCGTTTCATCGAGGGTTTCTCGTCTATTGCCAAGCCTATTACCCAGCTGACTCAGAAGAATGCGCCTTTTGTCTGGACTGCAGATTGTGAGGCTAGCTTTGTTGATCTGAAGAGGAGACTGACCAGTGCTCCTATTCTTGTTATTCCAAAAGGTACTGGAGGTTTCACAGTGTATTGTGATGCTTCTAACCGAGGTTTGGGTTGTGTTCTTATGCAGCATAAGCATGTGATAGCGTATGCATCGAGGCAGTTGAAACCGCACGAGACTCGATATCCGGTTCATGATCTTGAACTTGCAGCAATTGTATTTGCTTTGAAGATCTGGCGTCACTATCATTATGGTGAGTCTTTCGAGATCTTTTCTGATCATAAAAGTCTTAAGTACTTGTTTTCACAGGCAGAGCTGAATATGAGACAGAGAAGATGGTTAGATCTGTTGAAGGATTTTGATTGTGAAATCAAGTATTATCCGGGAAAGTCGAATGCAGTTGCAGATACCTTGAGCCGAAAGCTTTGTTCTTTATCTCTTTCTACTATCGGTGTTTCTCAGTTGATTGATGATTGTTGCACTGCTGGTTTAGAGTTTGAAACAGATAGGGAGACTATCAGAGTGTTTGCTATTCAAGCCGAGCCAGAGTTGTTTGTCGCGATCAGAGAAGCACAGAAGTCTGAGCCGAGCATTCAGGTTTCAGTAGAGAAAGTCAGATCGGGACATCAGTCAGAATTTCAGGTTAAAGATGACGTGTTGTTTGTGAATAACCGTATTGTTGTGCCTGATATTTCGGAGTTGAGACAGCGTATTCTCCGAGAGGCTCATTGCAGTCGGTTCAGTATTCATCTTGGAGGTCGTAAGATGTACAATGATCTGAAGAATCAGTTCTGGTGGAAGAGAATGAAAAGCGACGTAGCGAGGTTTGTATCTCGTTGTTTGAATTGTGAGCAAGTGAAAGCAGAGCGGAGGCGACCAGGTGGTCTTTTGCACAGTCTATCTGTTCCTAAATGGAAATGGGATCACATTTCTATGGATTTCGTCACGAAGCTACCACGATCCGTTCGAGGATGCGATGCTATTTGGGTAGTGATCGACCGATTGACGAAGTCTACTTGTTTTATTCCGTACAGGATGACATATCGTCACGATCAGATGGCTGAGTTGTATGTTAGCAATGTTGTGAGATTGCATGGTGTGCCGAAGTCGATCGTTTCAGATAGAGATGCTGGATTCACTTCGCACTTTTGGCATAGTTTGCAAGAGGCACTTGGTAATCGATTGCATCTGAGTACAGCTTATCATCCTCAGACCGATGGACAGTCAGAGCGGAATATCCAGACGTTAGTGGATATGTTGCGAGCAGTAGTGCTAGACTTTGGCACTAGTTGGCAAGATTCTTTGCCTCTCGTTGAGTTTTCTTACAACAATAGCTTCCAAGCGAGTATCGGTATGGCGCCTTTTGAGGCATTGTACGGTAAGAAATGCCGATCTCCGTTGTTTTGGGATGACTTGTCCGAGTCACCAGATTTGGGACCGGATATGCTTAGAGATATGGCAGAGCAGGTTAAGGTCATTCAGAACAGAATGAAGTCAGCTCAAGATAGACGGGCTAAGTATGCGAATGTCAGACGTAGACCTCTGAGTTTCGAGCAGGGAGACCGTGTTTTTCTTAAGATTTCTCCGTTCAGAGGCACCGTCAGATTCGGAAAGAGAGGGAAGTTATCTCCGAGATTCATCGGTCCGTATGAGATTCTCGAGAAGATAGGCAATCTTGCCTACAGACTTGCACTTCCTCCATCTTTATCTGGTATTCACGACGTTCTTCACGTCTCTATGCTGCGAAAGTTTCATCCAGATCCTTCTCATATTCTTCAGCCTGACGAAGCCGAGTTAGATGAGACTCTTAGCTATTTTGAGCGACCGATTCAGATTCTTGATCGGAAAGAAAAACAACTCAGAACCAAGTTGATTCCGTTAGTGAAAGTGCAGTGGAGCCGTCACGGAGTCAAAGAAGCGACTTGGGAGACAGAGTCTGACATGAGACAGCGTTTTCTAGAGTTATTCGGATGACGTGAGTTCTTCTTACAGTCTTTAGTTCTTTCTTATATCTTATGAGTTGTGGTTCTCGTTGATTTCGAGGACAAAATCTCTTCTTAGTGGGGGATAATTGTAAAGCCCCGTTTTTATCTTAAATGAGTTTATTTGAGTTAATCAGAGATTTCAGAGTTCTCGAGCCGACTTGATTTTGATCAGGGTCCTTTTTGAAAAATTTGGAAATTTCAGGGACTAAAGTGCAAATTTGGAGTTTTATATATTATCTACACATATTTTTGAGATTGAAAAATCTTCATCTCCTCTTCCCAACCGGAAGCTTCCATTAGAGGCGCCCCCAAGGTTCTTCAAGCTTTCAAATCTCGATTTCCGGTCGATCCGTTCGTTAGAATTTATTTCTGAAGGCAGATTATCGATCACAGTAGTGAGAGCTCTGTTATATCGTAAGTTTTTCTACGATCAGATACATTCTAGTTTTTGGATGTTGTTAGAATCGTTCTAGATTCGAGTATGTTGTTCTCTACAGAGTTCTGATCGTTTATTATCTGTCGGTTTTGAAATAGAGCGACGTTCCGACACATTAGATGCATTATTTATGCATGATAACTCGAGATAAAACAACATTTTACCGTGAGAATCATCGTTTGGATCGCTCGTTGGCGCTACGCGCCGCACGTGGCCACCCGCCCGTTTGCACTGTGCTCCCAACTTGGGCACCCATGGTGGCACGAATCAGACACCTTAGATGCATTATTAATGAATGATAACTCGAGAGAAAACAACATTGTGTCGTGAGAATCATCGTTTGGCTCGCTCGTTGGCACGAATCGGACACCTTATTTGCATTATTTATGGATGATAACTCGTGAGAAAACAACATTGTGCCGTGAGAATCATCGTTTGGCTCGCTAGTTGGCGCTACGCGCCGCACGTGGCCACCCGCCCGTGCGCACGGTGCTCCCAACTTGGGCACCCATGGTGGCACGAATCCGACACATTAGATGCATTATTTATGTATGATGACTAGAGAGAAAACAACATTGTGCTGTGAGAATCATCGTTTGGCTCGCTCGTTGGCGCTACGCGCCGCACGTGGCCACCTGCCCGTGCGCACGCTGCTCCCAACTTGGGCACCCATGGTGGAACGAATCCGAAACCTTAGATGAATTATTTATGCATGATAACTCGAGAGAAAACAACATTGTGCCGTGAGAATCAACGTTTGGCTCGCTCGTTGGCGCTACGCGCTGCATGTGGCCACCGCCCGTATGCACGGTGCTCCCAACTTGGGGACCCCATGGTGGCAAGAATCCGACACCTTAGATGCATTATTTAGGGATGATAACTCGAGAGAAAACAACATTGTGCCGTGAGAATCATCGTTTGGCTTGCTCGTTGGCGCTACGCGCCCCACGTGGCCACCCGCCCGTGCGCACGGTCTTCCCAACTTGGGCACCCATGGTGGCACGAATCCTGTAAAGCCCCGTTTTTATCTTAAATGAGTTTATTTGAGTTATTCAGAGATTGCAGAGTTCTCGAGCCAACTTGATTTTGATCAGGGTCCTTTTTGCAAAATTTGGAAATTTCAGGGACTAAAGTGCAAATTTGGAGTTTTATATATTATCTACACATATTTTTGAGATTGAAAAGTCTTCATCTCCTCTTCCCAACCATGAGCTTCCATTAGAGGCGCCCCCAAGGTTCTTCAAGCTTTCAAATCTCGGTTTCCGGTCGATCCGTCCGTTAGAATTTATTTCTGAAGGCAGATTATCGATCACAGCAGTGAGTGCTCTGTTATATCGTAAGTTTTTCTACGATCAGATACATTCTAGTTTTTGGATGTTGTTAGAATCGTTCTAGATTCGAGTATGTTGTTCTCTACAGAGTTCTGATCGTTTATTATTTGTTGGTTTTGAAATAGAGCGACGTTCGGAATTGTTATGATTTTTGGAAGCCATTTTCGAAAATGTGGGTTTTGAGATTTGTTGGGATTGCCTTGTTGTTGTTGTATTAGCATTGTTATGAGATTATATCAGTATTGAACTGCTGTCTGCGTTGCCGGTTTGTTCAGTTATAGCCGTTATACCGTCGGTTTGAGTTTTTGGAGTTTCGAACCGTTTTGAGTTATGAACTTGGCTTGTAAGTTGATCATGTTTATTGATCAATCATCTCTTGTATCTGAACAGATTTGTTTGGAGTTTGTCAAGCCTGGTGTTAACAGCCTTTGATCATCAAGAGTTTGGACGAAGAACAGTAAAGAGATTCACCTTGTGCCATGGTTGTTGTATAGATTGTATAGATTTTGATACAATATTTTATTGTAGCTTATCCAGAGTTGGAGCTACTGCATTGAAAGGTAAAAGCAGTCATCGTAGCGAGATAGCATACTCGTGACAGTTGGTTCTCGAGTTTCCCTTTCAAATCACATATTGCATCAATACTTGTTCTAGCATATGGAACTCGCATTTGGTTGATTGATTGAGTTTGGTTATGTGGCTTATTGTTATGTTTTTCTTATGCATTAATCTTGAGCCTATCTTTGATTCAGCGGGCAGAATCGCCCTTTTTGTTTAGATGTTTGGGAACTATGATTGAGTGGCCTAGGTTGTAGTATTTCGCCTATTGCTAGCATACTCATTATGGTTGCTCAAAGTCTAGAGGAGTGGGATACGTGGCACCACCTCGATTGGGAGAGTCGGTGAGTCGCTACGTGATCTCATCCTCGGGATCCCAAAAGCAGAGCAGCACTCCCTTGTTTATCAGAATCGATATCCTGGTTTTAAAGACATGCATATCTTTAGCTTCGACTTGAATATGTTGTTTTGATAACATGTTGTATATCCATTATTTGATATGTTACTTTTACTGGGATTATCATTCTCACCGGTTTTCCGGCTGTTGCTTTGTTTTGTATGTGTACTTGGCAAGAGGTGGGGCAGGACCAAGTCAGAAGAGGCATGGTTAGCTTCATGAGGGGAAAAGTAGTAGAAGTGAGACTCGGTCTAGAAGTCGTATCAGCATGTCTACCTAGTTGTATTGGAACATGTTTAGATATCGAAATTTGTCATTATGTCATTGTTGTATGTCCTCTACTCCAGAACAGCTGTTGAACTCCTTTTATTTCATGTATTTATGATGTTTGGATTGTGATTGCCTTTAGTTTTGTATAAGGAACTTGGAAAGGAGTTTTGTAGTCAACAAATGCCAAAATTCGAAGGTGCAGCGCGGGCGCGCGATGCAGGTGTGCGGGCGCGCCGTTCTGGGATTTTTTATTTTTTTGGTGCGTGAACATTGCGCAGGCGCGCGATATTCCTGAGCGGGCGCGCGTGAGTTGTGCGAAGGCTCTGCGCGGGCGTGCCGGTTTTGGCGCGGGCGCGCAGTGCTCTTCTTTAAAAAAAAAAATTTCTTACTTTGGTCTTGGATCTTGCATGCTTAATTGTTGTTTAATACGAGATTAGTTGTTTAGAACCGAGGTCTCACAAATCCGACACCTTAGATGCATTATTTATGCATGATAACTCAAGATAAAACAACATTGTGCCATGAGAATCATCGTTTGGCTGGCTCATTGGCGCTACGAGCCGCACGTGGCCACCCGCCTGTGCGCACGGTGCTCCCAACTTGTGAAAGAGTGGGTGCCCGGTGAGCCAACTTGTGGCTAAGGGCTTTGATGACTCTTTGTATAAACAATCTTTTGTTTAATATTATTTACACTTTTATTAATGGCAATGACTTTATCTTTCTTCATATTGTTATATTGTGATATACTATTGTTGTTTTGATAAAGACCTTGAATATACTATAGTGTATGTAAGATGTGGTAGAACATGGAGATGTCTATCATGAAACACATCTTATAGTCACTGTATATTCTAAACTGTTCCTAGTCGATTGAGCCGTCCGATAATAAGGATAAGGATCGCTCGAGTTTGAGACTAGCATTTGCGATGCGGAGTACCACGTTTCATTGGTAAGGAACATAGAGATGTTCGAAGCATGCAAATGGATATTCATATGATGAATGATCGAACTACCCTATCCGGACTTTCCAAGTGGTTATCACTTATCGAGTGGATATAGTCCGCGGTTTTGGTTGTACACCATTAGTCCTTACTACTTGAAACATCATTGAGACTCTATATGCTAGTACTGTGCTTTGACTCGTTTACCGAATCTATTGGGGTCATCAGGTGTCGGGATTGGGTACAGTTACAACACATATAGGAGTCGATGCTTTGTTGTCAAGGATTCACCACATACTTGCGAGTGTGGATATCCTATGCGATCTGAGGAGATATTAGTGTGACGAATCTCTGGCCAGAGTACATGATGTGGTTTAAGAAATGGTTTCTTAGTAGCACATGCGATGTCACTATTTGATCTTCAAGATGTATTGCATAGTTATCGAATCTCGAACGACTCTTGATATACCAATGGTTGTTGATTCGATCGGGATATTTGGATGAAGGGACCGTACTGTACGCTAACCAAAATCTATTGGTTCTTGTAGGCACTATCAGTGATACCTAGGGAATCATGGGGCGATGTTGCTAGACGCTCTTACCATGATTCGATGGGCAAGTCGGAAATTGTTGTTCCGAGTCACAAGGAGTTGTGAGCCCACGGCTAGCTGTATCCCTGAACCATTGAGGGTCACACAGAGTAATGGATTTTTAATCCCCGTTGAGATAGTTAAATTTAAAGAGTTAAATTTAATGAACAAAGAAGTTGGACTTCTTAATTATGAGTAGAGGAGTAAGATTTCCTAAAATGACATAGGGATGGGCATTTTTTGGAAACCACTGAATTCGGATTCAGAAAAATTTATCTTGACTTTAAAAGGTGCAGAAATGGTTTCTGTGCACATTGGTGAAATAGGTTTATTAATCGGAGTCACGATGAATTTTATATTAATTTCTGAACATGCGGGCTTTGCTTGTCGGGCTTGAACTTATGACTAATGGGCCCTAAGCTGTTAGTGGCCTACATTATAAATAAGTTATTGCAGTACAGAAATTACACATAACAAGGTCACAATTTTCGAAAAAAAACCCTATTTTTCTCTCTGAAGTGGCCGACCCCCTCTCCCCTCTGCTCGGTAAAATCCAGTCTGTGAATTTTGAATTGCAGTTTGGTTTAACGGATCAAATTCGTTAATCTCTTCGTAGAAACTTCTGATAGATTTTCTAGTGCAATCTATCAGAGGGATTAAATATCCGTTCGTGGACCTGATTGAAGAACAGTTCGTCCATCAGTTCCAGGGATATACAACAAGAGCAGAGCAATCTGTTGGTGTCCAAAATCTCGATTCGAGATTGAGGTAAAAATTTATAATCGTTATTTAATTTTTACACACACACAATTTAATCGTAAGGTTGATACCTATTATGGAATCGTTCCATACAAAAATTTTAAACTTCCGCTGCACCGGGTATCAATCCTAATTGATCTGATCGCCGCGTTCTCCAACAACTTGGGCACCCATGGTGGCATGAATCCGACACCTTATATGCATTATTTATGGATGATAACTCGTGAGAAAAAAACATTGTGCCGTGAGAATCATCATTTGGCTCGCTCGTTGGCGCTACGCACCGCACGTGGCCACCCGCCCGTGCGCATGGTGTTCCCAACTCTGGCACCCATGGTGACACGAATCCGACACCATAGATGCATTATTTATGCATGATAACTCAAGAGAAAACAACATTGTACCGTGAGAATCATCTTTTGGCTCGCTCGTTGGCGCTACGCGCCGCACGTGGCCACCCGCCCGTGCGCACGGTGCTCCCAACTTTGGCACCCATGGTGGCACGAATCCAACACCTTAGATGCATTATTTATGTATGATGACTCGAGAGAAAAAAACATTGTGCCGTGAGAATCATAGTTTGGCTCGCTCTTTGGCGCTACGCGCCGCACGTGGCCACCCGCCGGTGTGCACGAAAACAACAATGTGTTGTGAGAATCATCATTTTGCTCGGTCGTTGGCGCTACGCGCCACACGTTGCCACCCGCCCATGCGCACGGTGCTCCCAACTAGAGAACCCATGGTGGCACGAATCCGACAACTTAGATGCACTATTTATGGATGATAACTCGAGAGAAAACAACATTGTGCCATGAGAATCATCGTTTGGCTCGCACGTTGGTGCTACGCACCGCACGTGGCCACCCGCCCGTGCGCACGGTGCTCCCAACTTGGGCACCCATGGTGGCACGAATCCGACACCTTAGATGCATTATTTATGCATGATAATTCATAACAAAACAACATTGTACCGTGAGAATCATCGTGTGGCTCACTCGTTGGCGCTACGCACCGCATGTGGCCACCCGCCCGTGCGCACGGTGCTCCAAACATGGGAACCCATGGTGGAAATAATTCGACACCTTAGATGCATTTTTTATGGATGATAACTCAAGAGGAAACTACATTGTGCCGAGAGAATCATATTTTGGCTCGCTCGTTGGGCGAGCCAAACGATTGAGGTGGCTCCTCGCCTGACTCATCTTTGGTCCTGGATATGCCCAGTGTAGCTGTTGGTTCCTGGGTATGCTCAGTGTAGTTGTTTGTTCCTGGTTATGCCCAGAGTATTTGTTGGAGGCATTTGCTGCGGGTTGGCCATGTGCAGCTGCTGGATGTATTAGCTGTGGGTGGTTTGAGCTGACCTATTCTTGAGATAACTACGGCGGTCCACTCTTACATGCTAGCCTTTGTCTAGCTTCACTTTTATTGTTGTTGTTTGCTTTTTATTATCATTATTAGAAACTGAGGATTCTCCTCTCTTTGACTGTTTTGGTTCCTGGGTATGCCCAGAGTAGTTGTATGTGCCTGAGTATGCTCAGTGTAGTTGTATATGCCTGGGTATGCCCAGTGTAGTTGTTTGACAGATCTTGAACTTACCATCTTTGTGTAAGAGTGGGTGCCCAGTGAGCCAACTGTGTGGCTATGGGCTTTGTTGACTCTTTGTATAAACAATCTTTTGTTTAATATTATTTACACTTTTATGGCAATGACTTTATATTACTTCATATTGTTATATTGTGATATACTATTGTTGTTTTGATAAAGACCTTGAATATACTATAGTGTATGTAAGATGTGGTAGAACATGGAGATGTCTATCATGAAATACATCTTATAGTCACTGTATATTCTAAAACCGTTCCTGGTCGATTGAGCCGTCCGATAATAAGGATAAGGATCGCTCGAGTTTGAGACTAGCATTTGCGATGCGGAGTACCACGTTTCATTGGTAGGGAACATGGAGATGTTCGAAGCATGCAAATGGATATTCATAGGATGAATAGTCGAACTACCCTATCCGGACTTTCCAAGTGGTTATCACTTATCGAGTGGATAAAGTCCGCGGTTTTGGTTGTACACCATTAGTCCTTACGACTTGAAACATCATGGAGACTCTATATGCTAGTACTGTGCTTTGACTCGTTTACCGACTCTGAGGGGGTCATCAGGTGTCGAGATTGGGTACAGTTACGACACATATAGGAGTCAATGCATTGTTGTCAAGGATTCACCACATACTTGCGAGTATGGATATCCTATGCGATCTGAGGAGATATTAGTGTGACAAATCTCTGGCCAGAGTACTTGATGTGATTTAAGAAATGGTTTCTTAGTAGCACATGCGATGTCACTAATTTGATCTTCAAGATGCATTGCATAGTTATCGAATCTTGAGCGACTCTCGATATACCAATGGTTGTTGATTCGATCGGGATATTTGGATGAAGGGACCGTACTGTACGCTAACCAAAATCTACTGGTTCTTGTAGGCACTATCAGTGATACCTAGGGAATCATGGGGCGATGTTGCTAGGCGCTTTACCATGATTCGTTGGGCAAGTCGGAAAGTGTTGTTCCGAGTCACAAGGAGTTGTGAGCCCACGGCTAGCTGTATCCCTGAACCATTGAGGGTCACACAGTGTAATGGAGTTTTAATCCCCGTTGAGATAGTTAAATTTAAAGAGTTAAATTTAATGAACTAAGGAGTTGGACTTCTTAAATAAGAGTAAGGGAGTAGGATTTCCTAAAATGACATAGGGATGGACATTTTTGGAAACCACTGAATTCGGATTCAGGAAAATTTATTTTGACTTTAAAACGTGCAGAAATGGTTTCTGTGCACATTGGTGAAATCGTTTCATCAATCGGAGTCACGATGAATTTTATATTAATTTCTGAACGAGCGGGCTTTGCTTGTCGGGCCCCAGCTTATGACTAATGGGCCCTAAGGTGTTAGTGGCCTGCATTATAAATAAGTTATTTCAGTACAGAAATTACACACAACAGGTCATTATTTTGAGAGACAAAAATTCGAAAAAACCTAGCCCCTATTCTCTCACAATTCGGCCGAACCCTCCCCATACTCTGCCCGAGAAATTCCGGTCTGTGATTTTGAATTGCAGTCAGGAATAACGAATCAAATTCGTGTATTCTCTTCGCAGAAAACTTCTGATAGATTTTCTAGTGCAATCTATCAGAGGGATTAAACCTCTGTTCGTGGACCTGATTGAAGGCGTTCATCGGTTCCAGGGAGAGACAACAAGAGCAGAATTGTTCTGTTGGTGTCCATTAATCTCGTTGCGAGATTTGAGGTAAAATTTATTTAATTGTTATTTAAATTTTACACACACGTAATTCAATCGATGTATGGTTGATACCCACACCATGGAATCGTTCCATGAGAAAATTTTAAACTTCCGCTGCACCGGGTATCAATCGTAATTGGTCTGGGAACTCGCCAGTTTTCCAACAGTGGTATCAAAGCCAGGTTGCTCAGATCAATCGATTGAATAATCAATTGTACAAAATTTTTGAGTCTCGGTTTATGAAACAAAATAAATATTTTTAATAAAAAAAATTTTTTCGGGGCAAAACCCGGGCAGCGATTGGATCGCTGCCCGGTGGGGCAGCAATTGTTGCTGCCCCGGGCGGCGCACGGCGCCGCCCAAGGCGGCGACTGTCGCCGCCCAGGGCGGCGACTGTCGCCGCCCAGGGCGGCGCACGGCGCCGCCCAGGGCAGCGCTGGGCGCTGCGCAGGGCGGCGCTCGGCGCCGCCCAGGGCAGCGCACGGCGCCGCCCAGGGGCGGCGCCAGGCGCTGCCCTAAGGGGGCAGCCGGGCTGCCCCCGGCCCGTGCCCCGGGTGCGGGCCGGCCCGGGAGTGTCCCGGGCGGCCCGCGGGAAAAATTATATTTTAATTTTAATATTTAAAATTTTATTTTTGGTCCGGTCAAAAATTGTTTTTGATTGGTTCACGAGATTTCGGATCGAATTGTTCGAGTCCGTAAATTTTAAAATTGATTTTGGATAAATTTGAATTTTTGGAAAATTTTAATATTTTATCCGTAAATTGAATTTTGAAATCAATTATTTTGGTACAATTGATGATAAGATATGATCTTATGATATATTAGATAAAATATGATTTTATTTGTAAAATTGGATTTTATAGATAAAATATGATTTTATTTGATATGGAGATAAAATATGATTTTATATGTGAAATGTGATTTTATATAAAATATGATTTTATCTTGTTTAAATTTGAATTGCCACAGCATGTTATCCAATAAATTAATTTTGAATTAAATGTTATTGGATAAGGATGATCGATTGCCATGACCAATTTTGTAGGTGTATGTTAGGAATTTACATTTTGTCTTTATTGTTGTTGGTTTTATTAATGGGCCTGGTTTATGGCCCGATATGAATGTCATATGTAATAAAAGTGGGCTTGGTTTATAGCCCGTTCCCACCCCCTAAAAATGTATCCCCTACTTGTCATTGTTATTTAATTGTAAATACATTAGATTTAGTGGGAGATCAAGATTTGAAGATGGTGGGCCCAGCAGACAATGAAGACTGAAGAAATGTAAATTGGAAGCATATGTAATAGGATTGCATTTGCATACTGCATATTACCTAGGATTGGACTAAGACCCGTGATTGGCAACCACGGGTCAATTAGAAATGGAATCGATCATCCTATATAATATGTGATATTATGATTGTATGCATGTTTAGACATAAATTGCGTGAATCCGGCAATGCATGCAATAAATTAAATATGATGAGACAAATATTTTTATAAATAAAATCCCTCATTTTAAATATGATTTAAAATTTATATCAAGATAAATAAAGGAAATTTAAATATTGTTTAAATGTTCCTACCTTCCATCAACGGTCAATGTATGTGATGCTACCCGCGGATACGGTCCGGCTCATATTATTGGGGGGGCCCGTCCGTCGGAAAGCTGTACATTGGATCGACAAATGTTGTAAGTTGGGTGGAACTCCCATGGGATCGGCTCATATTATTGGGGGATCCACATGGCGACCGTCTATCACAACTTAATATTGATGGGTCATCTTGACATGTCACTTTAAACGGCGTCATATTATTGGGCCCTTATTGGACATGAGGTAAACACATGGGGGTTGCTTTGGAAGCAATTGGGCTCTACCTTTTGAGAATTATGGTTGGCTGATATTATTCGGGACCATAAGTTTGTCAATTGGACTCCATGTTCTCACTAAGGAAAAAGTTTCCCGTTTTCACTAGAGGGTGGTGAAATCGTTAAAATAGTGGGAGTGAGATTCATAAAATTAAATTCGCCTATTTTATGTCTTAGTAAATTGTTAAACAATCATTGATATATGTCTGTTTTTCCTTTTCAGTATTTCATACAATGAATTCGCGAAATCCTTTATTCTCGATCCTCGAACAAAACAAGCTGACTGGCGCCAACTATACGGAATGGTTCCGGAAGTTGAAGATTGTCTTAACTTCGGAGAAAATGCTCTACGTGTTAGAGAAAGCACCTCCGAAGGAAGCACCAGCTGACATAAGTCCGGAGGAATTGGCCAAACTTGATGCATGGTGCGACCATGACATCAAGACCAAATGCTATATGCAAGCCTCGATGTCTGATGAACTCCAGAGGCGATTTGAGGACACGGTGAATGCTGCTGACATTCACACGCAACTCAAGGAACTTTTTGGGGCTCAGTCGAGGGCTGAAAGGTTCGCTACTGTTAAGGAGTTGATGACGTGCCGCATGCGTGAAGGGACTTCGGTCCGTGATCATGGGGTACGAGTGATTTGGCTCATACAGAAGTTAGCGACCCTTGATTTGGTGTTGGAGCATGAACTCAATGTGGACTTGCTGCTTCTATCTCTTCCTTCTTCATTTGATGGATTCGTGATAAATTTTAATATGAACAAGATAGAGGCCACCCTTGAAGAGATGGTCAATATGCTCGTTACATATGAATCCACACTTAAGAAGGATAAGCCAGCTTTCTTGGTGGGCTCCTCATCTTCTGCTAAGAAGGGGCCAAGTATGAAGGGCAAGAAACGTTCTGCCCCACCCAAGAAAGTGGAACCCGAGAAGAAGCAAAAGACAAAGGCTTCAAACAATGGAAAATCCAAGGATGTTTGCCATTACTGCAAGAAGCCGGGTCATTGGAAAGCGCAACTGCAAGGAGTATCTTGAGCAGTTAGGAACTGCAAAGGGTATGTTCTATATCGAAATAAACATGTCACTTAATACAACTTCTTGGGTATTGGATACCGGATGTGGATCTCACATTTGCAATGATTTGCAGGTGATGACAAGAAGTCGCAGGCTTAGAATGGGTGAGACCCAGCTGAGGCTCGGGAATGGTTCCAGAGTTGAAGCTACGGCCATTGGAGATGTTTGTTTGATTTTGCAGAATGGTTTTAAATTATTGTTGAGAGATGTTTTATTTGTGCCAGATTTAATTAAAAACATTATTTCTATTTCTATGCTTGATAGAGATGGTTATTCTTGTAATTTTGTGAATGGGATTTGCAATATTTACAAGAATGAATGTTTAATTGGAAATGGACAACTTGAAAACGATCTATACAAATTAAAACTAAAAGACGTTCCAGTAAATTGTATTGACAAACCGGCGACAACAAACAAAAGGAAAATCGATAGTCAAAACCGGCAAACCTTTGGCACGCTAGACTAGGTCATATTTCCTCAAGGAGGATGAACAAGCTAGTGGGAGAGGGCATGTTTGATATGTCTGATATTAACTCTCTACCTACTTGTGAATCCTGCCTTAAAAGGGAAAATGACTAAATCTCCTTTTAAGGGGAAGCCTGAACGTAGTCAAAATCTGTTGGATTTGATCCATACAGATGTTTGTGGTCCATTTAGAGTAGGGACTCAACATGGCCACACCTACTTCATTACCTTTACTGATGATTATTCTAGGTATGGGTATTTATATTTAATGAAATATAAGTCTGAAGCATTTGAAAAGTTCAAAGAATTCAAGGCTGAAGTAGAAAACAAGCTAGGTAAAAGTATTAAAGCACTTCGATCGGATCGAGGTGGAGAATACTTGAGTACCGAGTTTTTGGACTATCTAAAAGAGAATGGGATTCTCTCTCAGTGGACTCCTCCTATGACACCACAGCTTAATGGTGTATCGGAGCGTCGTAATCGAACTTTGTTGGACATGGTTCGATCTATGATGAGCTTCACTGAGCTTCCACCTTCGTTTTGGGGCTATGCGCTTGAAACGGCGGTATTGTTGTTGAATAACGTCCACACTAAAGCAGTGGACAAAACACCATACGAGTTATGGAATGGCAAAGCTCCTAAGTATTCATACTTGAGGATTTGGGGATGTCCTGCTTACGTGAAGCGGACAGTGGGAGATAAGTTGGATAGTCGATCCAGCTTGTGTTATTTTGTGGGGTATCCGAAGAATTCAATCGGATATTATTTCTATTATCCTGCTGAAACAAAGGTGTTTGTTTCTAGGAATGCCACCTTCTTGGAGAAGGAATTCTTATTGGATAAGAAAGGCGAGATGATGGAACTCGAAGAAGTTCGAGAAGAACCCGAAATACAAAATAACGATCCCACACCTCAGGAACCATTGCTGGACACGCCTGCACCTAGAAGATCCGAGAGGACTTCTAGACCTCCAGTTCGATATGGTCTTCTTCTTGAAGAGGGTCAAGATGAACCCGACATTGGATGTGATCCAAGAAGCTTCAAGGAAGCAATTTCTGATGCGGATTCGAATTTATGGCTTGAAGCTATGCAGTCAGAATTGGATTCGATGCATACTAACCAAGTCTGGTCTTTAGTGGATCCTCCCGATGGAATTGTTCCAATAGGGTGTAAATGGATCTACAAAAGAAAGCTTGGGCCTGATGGTAAGGTATTGACCTACAAGGCGCGATTGGTGGCTAAAGGTTATACTCAAAGGCAAGGAGTTGACTATGACGAAACCTTTTCACCAGTTGCAATGTTCAAGTCCATAAGAATCCTAATTGCCATAGCTGCATGGTATGACTATGAGATATGGCAAATGGATGTGAAGACTGCTTTTCTTAATGGAGACATTAAGGAGGAAATCTATATGAAGCAGCCTGAGGGGTACACATCCATGGGAAGCGAGCATAAGGTATGCAAGCTTCAGAGATCAATTTATGGTCTAAAACAAGCATCAAGAAGTTGGAACCAGAAATTTGATGAAACAATAAAAGACTTTGGTTTCATCAAGAACCCGGAGGAACCTTGCGTGTACAAGAAAGTAGTTAAGGATGCGGTGACATTCTTAGTACTTTATGTTGATGACATCCTACTCATTGGGAATGATGTAGGGATGTTGCAGTCAACAAAGATATGGTTATCAGGTAGATTTTCGATGAAGGATTTGGGTGAGGCATCCTACATTCTTGGGATACAGATCTATAGGGATAGATCTAAGAGAATGATAGGACTCACTCAATCAACCTACATCGATACCATATTGAAACGGTTTTCATTGGATGGGTCCAAGAGAGGACATCTACCCATGTGTCATGGAGTTTCTCTATCCAAGTCTATGTGTCCCAAGACTGATGCAGAGATAGAGAATATGACACATGTACCATATGCGTCAGCTATAGGTAGTATCATGTATGGGATGATATCTACCAGACCGGATGTAGCATTTGCTCTGAGTGTCACGAGCAGATATCAGTCTAATCCTGGTCAGATGCATTGGAAAGCCGTGAAGGACATTCTTAAGTACTTGCGAAGGACTAAGAATATGTTCATGGTTTATGGAGGACGAGAACTCAAACTGGAAGGCTATACCGACTCTAGCTTCCAAAGTGATGTGGATGACTCGAAGTCAACCTCTGGATTTGTGTTCATGCTCAATGGCGGTGCTGTCTCTTGGAAGAGTTCCAAGCAGGACACCACAGCGGATTCCACCACTGAGGCTGAATACATTGCAGCATCAGCTGCTGCTAAAGAGGCCGTTTGGATGAGGAATTTCGTCCAAGAGTTGGGCGTCATTCCTGAATTTGTTGGTCCAGTCCCGGTGTACTGCGACAACACGGGTGCCGTTGCTCAAGCAAAGGAACCAAGGTCTCATCAAAGATCCAAACACGTACTGAGGAAATACCACATAATCCGGGAGATTGTGGAAAGAGGAGACATCAGTGTCGAACGAGTGGCCTCTGCAGACAATATCGCTGATCCACTTACTAAGCCTTTGCCAGGACCATTGTTTGACAAACATCGCGAAGCAATGGGTCTACGTAGTATGACTAGTTGGCTATAGGGCAAGTGGGAGATTGTAAGAGTGGGTGCCCAGTGAGCCAACTGTGTGGCTATGGGCTTTGTTGACTCTTTGTATAAACAATCTTTTGTTTAATATTATTTACACTTTTATGGCAATGACTTTATATTACTTCATATTGTTATATTGTGATATACTATTGTTGTTTTGATAAAGACCTTGAATATACTATAGTGTATGTAAGATGTGGTAGAACATGGAGATGTCTATCATGAAATACATCTTATAGTCACTGTATATTCTAAAAACCGTTCCTGGTCGATTGAGCCGTCCGATAATAAGGATAAGGATCGCTCAAGTTTGAGACTAGCATTTGCGATGCGGAGTACCACGTTTCATTGGTAGGGAACATGGAGATGTTCGAAGCATGCAAATGGATATTCATAGGATGAATAGTCGAACTACCCTATCCGGACTTTCCAAGTGGTTATCACTTATCGAGTGGATAACGTCCGCGTTTTGGTTGTACACCATTAGTCCTTACGACTTGAAACATCATGGAGACTCTATATGCTAGTACTGTGCTTTGACTCGTTTACCGACTCTGAGGGGGTCATCAGGTGTCGAGATTGGGTACAGTTACGACACATATAGGAGTCAATGCATTGTTGTCAAGGATTCACCACATACTTGCGAGTATGGATATCCTATGCGATCTGAGGAGATATTAGTGTGACAAATCTCTGGCCAGAGTACTTGATGTGATTTAAGAAATGGTTTCTTAGTAGCACATGCGATGTCACTAATTTGATCTTCAAGATGCATTGCATAGTTATCGAATCTTGAGCGACTCTCGATATACCAATGGTTGTTGATTCGATCGGGATATTTGGATGAAGGGACCGTACTGTACGCTAACCAAAATCTACTGGTTCTTGTAGGCACTATCAGTGATACCTAGGGAATCATGGGGCGATGTTGCTAGGCGCTTTACCATGATTCGTTGGGCAAGTCGGAAAGTGTTGTTCCGAGTCACAAGGAGTTGTGAGCCCACGGCTAGCTGTATCCCTGAACATTGAGGGTCACACAGTGTAATGGAGTTTTAATCCCCGTTGAGATAGTTAAATTTAAAGAGTTAAATTTAATGAACTAAGGAGTTGGACTTCTTAAATAAGAGTAAGGGAGTAGGATTTCCTAAAATGACATAGGGATGGACATTTTTGGAAACCACTGAATTCGGATTCAGGAAAATTATTTTGACTTTAAAACGTGCAGAAATGGTTTCTGTGCACATTGGTGAAATCGTTTCATCAATCGGAGTCACGATGAATTTTATATTAATTTCTGAACGAGCGGGCTTTGCTTGTCGGGCCCCAGCTTATGACTAATGGGCCCTAAGGTGTTAGTGGCCTGCATTATAAATAAGTTATTTCAGTACAGAAAATTACACAACAGGTCATTATTTTGAGAGACAAAAATTCGAAAAAACCTAGCCCCTATTCTCTCACAATTCGGCCGAACCCTCCCCATACTCTGCCCGAGAAATTCCGGTCTGTGATTTTGAATTGCAGTCAGGAATAACGAATCAAATTCGTGTATTCTCTTCGCAGAAAACTTCTGATAGATTTTCTAGTGCAATCTATCAGAGGGATTAAACCTCTGTTCGTGGACCTGATTGAAGGCGTTCATCGGTTCCAGGGAGAGACAACAAGAGCAGAATTGTTCTGTTGGTGTCCATTAATCTCGTTGCGAGATTTGAGGTAAAATTTATTTAATTGTTATTTAAATTTTACACACACGTAATTCAATCGATGTATGGTTGATACCCACACCATGGAATCGTTCCATAAGAAAATTTTAAACTTCCGCTGCACCGGGTATCAATCGTAATTGGTCTGGGAACTCGCCAGTTTTCCAACACTTTGCCATGAGGGCGCCGCACTGTCTAGAGCCAAACAGGTGTGGTGGGAGTCCTGGTTGATGATCTTAGTTTAATAGGGTTGCGAGGCACAGTAGATCACTTGGATTGCGCTAGCCTCTTAGCCTAGCTTGATATTTTTGCACTGTCTTTGCACTTTTCTACTTATGAGTACGTTGAGACCGTGTGGCCTGCTAGCCTCTATACCTAGTTTTGTTTTGTCTTGTTATACGTATGGGTATTGGGTTGGTATGGATTTTATTTGTCTGGGTTTGGTTTTTATTCTTGAGTACATTGATGAACAATGATTTTGGGATCCCTGGGTTTACCCAGAGTATTTGTATTTTTTTTATTTACCATCTATGATATGTGATCATATCAAAAAAAAGAAAGAGCTCTCAGTTTGTCAATCCTTACTATGTCTGGACCTGGTAAGTTTTCCCGTGTTGAGTCAAATTAAGCTGCAGACTCCACTCCTGGTGGTTCCCTTTAGTCAATTCCTTTAAGTTTCAGCCTTGAGACCATACTTTCCCCGGAAACCAAAGACTTTGATTTCTCATAAGGTGCCGGCGGAGTCCATAAAGTAACATCCGGCGATCCCTGGTCGGCATCGTTTATTGTTGAGACTAGGACGGTATCTGATCGTCTTCTAGCCCCCAACTTTCGTACTTTATTAATGAAAACATCCTTGGCAAATGCTTTCGCAGTTATTCGTCTTTCATAAATCCAAGAATTTCACCTCTGACTATGAAATACGAATGCCCCCGACTGTCCCTGTTAACCATTACTCCGATCTCGAATGCCAACGTAATAGGACCGAAATCCTATAATGTTATCCCATGCTAGTGTATTCAGAGCGTAGGCTTGCTTTGAGCACTCTAATTTCTTCAAAGTAACAGCGCGGAGGCACGAACCGGCCAGCTAAGGCCAGGAGCGCATCGCCGGAAGAAGGGACAAAACCACCGTTTCACACCAAAGGCAGACCGGCCGACCCAACCAAAAGTCCAACTACGACCTTTTTAACTACAACAACTTAAATATACGCTATTGGAGCTAGAATTACCGCAGCTGCTGGCACCAGACTTGCCCTCCAATGGATCCTTGTTAAGGGATTTAGATTGTACTCATTCCAATTACATGACTCGTAGAGCCCGGTATTGTTATTTATTGTAACTACCTCCCCGTGTTAGGATTGGGTAATTTGCGCGTCTGCTGCCTTCCTTGGATGTGGTAGCCGTTTCTCAGGTTCCCTCTCCGAAATCGAACCATAATTCTCCGTCACCCGTCACCACCATAGTAGGTGTCACAGGGGCTATGCGACGCAGCGGAATATCGCAAACTTTTTCCAACCCTTGTGCAGGTAGACTTGCACGCACTCAAGCCTATCACCCTCTCTCACGTTATGTACTTGTGTTTAATTATATTTTCTGGATATAACTCACACTAAGCCAAGCATGCAAGAACAATATCAAAGACACAAGAGATTACAGGCAAAACTGCCCAACCTTGCACTAACACAATAGTTCACAATACAAGGATACAAAATTCCAATGGCTTGCACACAAAAAGGCTTACAACTCATGTATCTGCCTTGTGCAACTCATGGCAAGCATATATCTCGAAATGCAACAGAAATGACAACTTACAATCCATGTAACTGCCTAGGATAGGTGTCGCGAGGGTGTGAATCCAAGTGCAACTGCTACATGCATGCATGACACTTCTTTGTGCAGACTCCAAGTGTCCAAAACTGCCTTGAAACTGCTTCACATCATCCAAAACGTCTCCTTTATCATCCAACATTAGTCCAACTTGAATTAAGCTTAGTCCACACAACCAAGCTCAATGTTGCCAACACTTTTATGCACCAAACACATTCCCACAATGTGCCAACTTATTTATATGCTTAGCCAACCCAACAATGCCTATGTTATGCACCAACATAACTAAGTGCTAGACATCAACACTTAGCATCATGACACTCCGCATTCGTGCCATGAAATCGAGCCAAACTCAAGGGTCTAACAAACCACCCCCACTAGAAGAACTCGACGTCCTCGTCGAAACCTCCAGCTCGGCCTTAGCATTTTCAAACTTAGCAATTTCATCTTCAAACTGCCAAAGATTCGCATTCCGGATCCAAACAGCATCCTCCATCGAATCGCCCACCCACTGGACTAAGTAATCAACTCTACGATTCTTCTTGCTTTGACCCAGCACTCTGTGATCTAAAATTCTTTCAACTTTTCTGTCAAACTCATACCGAACAACCGGCGGTGCACGACTCGTCTGCACTCTCATTTGATCACCTTCCTGAAACTTCTTCAGAAAACTCACATGAAAAGTTAGATGAATCTTCAACCTATCAGGCAGCTTCAACCTATAGGAAACTTTCCCCACTTTACTCATAATTTTGAAGGGACCATCATACCGAGGAATCAACCCGCGGTTCACTGTCTTGAAACTGATTTTCTTCCACATCTGAGGAGTTAGTTTCAACAGAACTCGTTCTCCAACTTGAAACTCAACATCCCTTCTTCCTTTATCCGCATATTTCTTCATTCTGCGTTGAGATTTACCCAAACTATCTTTTTCTTCATCCAACAACTCTTGCTTTGCTCTTGCAAACCTATAAGCCGCAGGACAATCACCCCCACTTTTCTGCAAAGCAAATTCATGAGGCATTTTTGGTTGAAAATTGTATAGCAACTCAATGGGACTCAAACCAGTAGCCGATGACATGTGCAAATTGTAGGAAAATTGAGCCACATCAATCAAATCCGGCCAATTTCGCTGACTATAAGTCACATAGTGTCTCAAATATTCCTCCAACAACTGATTCATTCTCTCCGTCTGCTCATCAGTTTGTGGATGATTGGCAGTAGAGAATTTCAACTCCGAACCAATCATATTGAAAAAAGCAGTCCAAAACTGTCCTGTAAACCTTGTGTCCCTATCACTCACAATGTCTTGCGGAACACCAAAGTACTTGATAACATACATGAAAAACAATTCTGCAGTAAGTTCAGCGGAACATACCTTTGGAGCACCAATGAATACTGCATACTTTGTAAAACGATCCACCACAACAATAATGGATGCCAACCCATTAACCTTTGGGAATTCAAGAATGAAATCCATAGAAACGGACAACCATGGCCGCTCAGGAATAGGCAATAGTTGCAACAAACCTGCTTCCTTCAATCTTTCCGTCTTGTTCAATTGACAAACAAGACAATTCTTGACATAATGTTCCACATCTTCCTCCATCTTCGGCCAGTATTATGTCCGAGACAACAAAGTTAACATTCTAGCAACTCCAGGGTGACCAGCCCACTGAGGATCATGTGTTTCTCGCAACAACTCTTTTCGAAGTTGACCACTTGGAACATATGCCCTGTTTCCCTTAGCAAACAAAAGATTATCTTCAATCAAGTACTTTCGAATCTCCGCATTCCGTACTTCATCAAGCAACTTCTAATACACTTGGTCTTGCAAAGATGCATCTCGAATTCTGCCCAAGAAATCCGACTCAATCACTGTCAACGCTGCTACATAATCTTGCACAGATTTTCGACTAAGAGCATCAGCAACTTCATTATGTTTTCCAGCCTTGTGCACCCACTGAAAATCGAACTCACTTAGGAACTCATGCCAGCGTGCTTGTTTAGGAGTCAACTTCTTTTGAGTTTTGAAATAAGTGTTGGCCACATTGTCTGTAATCACGACAAACTTTGTGCCAAGCAAATAATGTTTCCAAACTTCTAAACAATGCACCACTGCCATCATTTCTTTCTCATGAGTCGATTATCTAGATTTCGCATCTTACAATTTCCAACTTTCAAAGGCAATGGGGTGTCGTTCTTTCATGAGTACCCCACCCAAAGCACGATCCGACGCATCTGTATACACCTCTCAAATGGCTTGTCAAACTCGGGAAACTTCAGCACTGGTTCTGAGACAATCACCTTCTTAAGGGTTAGACGCAAAAACGAGGCCGTGCGTTGGACGCAAAAAAAAAAATGCGTCCAACATCTCGGCCACCGGTAGCAGCGTATTTAAACATGTTCGTGGGTCTGCTTCGAGGTTTCGACAATGATCCTTCCGCAGGTTCACCTAAGGAAACCTTGTTACGACTTCTCCTTCCTATAAATGATAAGGTTCAGTGGACTTCTCTCTACATCGCGGGCAGCAAACTGCCCACGTCGGAGGGATCCGAACACTTCACCAAACCATTCAATCGGTAGGAGCGACGGGTGGTGTGTACAAAGGGCAGGGACGTATTCAACGCGAGCTGATGACTCGCGCTTACTAGGAATTCCTCGTTGAAGACCAGCAATTGCAATGATCTATCCCCATCACGATGAAATTTCAAAGATTACCAAGTCCCGTCGGTCATGGCTATAGACTCGTTGAATACATCAGTGTAGCGCGCGTGCGGCCCAGAACAACTAAGGGAATCACAGACCTGTTATTTCCTCAAAATTCCGCGGCCTAAAAGGCCGTAGTCTCTGTAAGAAGCTGGCCGCGAAGGTGTACCTCCACATAGCTAGTTAGCAGGCTGAGGTCTCGTTCGTTAACAGAATTAACAAGACAAATCGCTCCACCAACTAAGAACGGTCATGCACCACCACCCATAGAATCAAGAAAGAGCTCTCAGTCGTTTTTAGCTGGAGAAAAATAATAGTCACGCTTTAGAGAGAGAAATACTCTTCTTTTCTCCCAAGAAAAGAAGCGCTCGGCTCTTTGAGATCTCTTGGCTGTCCGATTTGAATTCCTTCACTTCGATTGAATTTGGATCTTTGTTTCTTGGCTGCTAAATTGCTTGTTTGGGTTACTACTACACGATTCCTTCTTCTGATTCTTCATTTTCGCACAATGCCAGATTGGGGTCAGTACAACAAAAATGGTCATTAACAACAGTTTAAAGACAACACTTTTTACAAAAAGCGTTGTTAAAAAAAGAAACACAACGCTTTTAAGATAAAATTTTGTCTTTGATTTTTTAAATTTTATAAAAGACAACATTCATTTGTCATCCACAATGCTTTTTAAAAAGCGTTGTGGATGAGCGTTTTTTTATATCTACTACAACTCTTTGAGCAATGTATTTTATTATTTTATTTTATTTTTCTGATTTTTATATATCTAATTTTTTTATGTTTCTTTTTTAAAAAAATCCTATTCTTCTCTCTCTTCTCTCTCGTGAGTCTCACGATTCCCCCCAAGACCCAACCCTAGCCGCCCATTTATTGTCGTTGATTCGTTGCCACGGGCGTCGAAATTCTGTGATTGGAGCTAGAATTTGGTTAGAGCTCATCCTAAGCTTCGTTTTGATGACAATCTAGCAAGAAATCATGACCTGAAGTTCGAAGTCGTCGGCCCAGCGAGTTGTTGTTATTCAGATTTCAGATATACTAATTTATGTTACTTTGGCAGTTACAAATTGCAAATGGACATAATTCGCCAAGACTTCAAGACTGGTTTGGATGCTCTTTTAAAAGCTAAGCCTGTTAGAGCTATTTTTCTCGATCTCCGAATTGGTGATCCTATTGCGGTAGATACAGAATTTCTTATTATAATTTCAGATAGGGCAAGATCAATTCTCCCCTAGCTCACCTGGACGGCCGTCTTTCATGAGAGTGAATCACATCTTAGATTGGTCATACAGGTCTGTTTCCTAAATTGAAGTTGTATATATGCTTTTGAGATCATTGTTGTAACGCCCCGTTTTTATCTTAAATGAGTTTATTTGAGTTAATCGGAGATTACAGAGTTCACGAGCCGACTTGATTTTTATCAGGGTCCATATTGCAAATTTTGGAAATTTCAGGGACTAAAACACAAATATGGGATTTTATATATTATCTACTCTTGTAAATACTTGAGATTAGCCTTCATCTTCCTTCTCCCAACCGTGAGCATCCATTTAAGAGCCTCTTTGGGTTTTTAAGCTTCCAGATTTCAGTCTGAGCACGATCCATCCGTTAGAAATTATTTCTGAAGGCAGATTAGCAATCACGGCAACGAGAGCTTCGTTATATCGTAAGTTCTTCTTTGATCTGACGTATTCTAGTTTTTGGATGTTGTTAGAATCGTTCTAGATTCGAGTATGTTGTTCTCGACAGAGTTCTGATCGTTTATTATCTGTCGATTTTGAAATAGAGCGACGTTCGGAATTGTTATTATTTTTGGAAGCCATTTTCAAAAATATGGGTATTGAGATTTGTTTAGATTGCCTTGTTGTTGTTATATTAGCATTGAATCGAGTTGATATCGGTATTGAACTGCTGTCTGCGTTTCCAGTTTGTTCATTTATAGCCGTTATGCCGTCGGTTTGAGTTTTTAGAGATCGAACCGTTTTTGGGTTGTTGGACTTTTGCTTGAGTTTGATCGTGTTGTTGATCACCTTTTGTCTCCGTACAGATTCGTTTGGAGTTTGTGAAGCCAGTGTTAACAGCCTTTGATCGTCAAGAGTTTGGACGAAGAACGGTAAAGAGATTCACCTAGTGCCGTTTTTGTTTTTTAGATTGTATTGCTTTTGATACAATCTTTTGTTGTAACTTATCCAGAGTTGGAACTACTGCCTTGAAAGGTAAAAGCAGTCATCGTAGCGGGATAGCATACTCGGGACAGCTGGTTCTCGAGTTTCCCTTTCAAATCACATATTGCATCTACACTTGTTCTAGCATGAGGAACTTGTGTCTTGTTGAATGATTTTGCTTTTAATTATGTGGCTTATGTTTATGTTTCTGTTATGCATTCATCTTGAGCCTACGTTGATTTCAGCGGGCAGAACAACCCTTTTATTTTAGATGTTTGGGAACTATGATTGAGTGGCCCAGGTCGTAGTCGTTTCACCTTGTGCTAGCATACTCATTTTTGGAAAGGCAGGTTTATTGTTTTGGCAGAACAGGTCTCGCTCGAGCGGCAGTTGGTGCTCGCTCGAGCGAGCGTTTTTGTGTGTGCGGGCCAGAATGCTACTCACTCGAGTGAGGGTGTCTTCCCGCTCGAGCGAGCGTCTTATTTATAGGCTGGCAAAAACTTTCTCGCTCGAGCGAGCTTGCCTTGCCGCTCGTGCGAGGCCCTTTAAAAAAATAAAATAAAATAATTTTCTATCGCTTTACTTTCCAGTCTTGGATCTTGTATGCTTAATTGTTGTCTAATCCAAGATTAGTTGTTTAGAACCGAGGTCTCACATTAAGTGGTATCAGAGAGTTAAGATTCTTGGTCGAACTAGAGTGAGCGGGATAGATCGAGTCTGCGTGTATTGGCTCCTCGCATGTGTTTGAATTATTTAACTGTTTATTTAATTCCATGCAAGCATGCTTTATTGTTGAGAATTAATTGAATTACATGGTTTTGTGATTTAATTTATAAAGAATGATCTACTTGAGATATAACTGTTTCTGTTACCGACTGATATCCGGTATTCCAAGCGGTTGTAAGGGCACTGAATTGCAGCGATTGAGATATCTCATGTCCTAACCTTTGATTATCAGATGGGTCCTCGTCGAGTGATAAACAGAAACACACCGCTAGTTATTCCTACAACTGAGAAGGCTAGTACTGAATCGGTTGTGATGGATGCTACAACGACGCCTATGGAATCCTTGCTGAAGAGGTTTCAGTCGTTTAATCTGCCTTTGTTGATGGGTTCAGAAAATCCAGTTGACTGTGAGAGTTGGTTGGATGATATTGACCAGTTGTTCGATTCCATCGACTACACCGATAACCGCCGAATCAGGTTAGTCATTCATCAGCTTCGTGGTGTTGCTAAGAGCTGGTGGATCATGACGAAGAAAGCAACAGAGAGTAGAGGTACGGAAGTTACATGGACTCTTTTTAAATCTGAGTTTTATAAGCGGTTTTTCCCTATATCGTATCGTAAAGATAAGGGAGCAGAGTTTGCCAATCTGAGGCAAGGGAATCTGAACATTGAAGAGTACATAGCCAAGTTTGATAGTCTGTTTCATTTTGCACCGCTAATTGCCGGAGATGAGGAATCAAAGGCCGATCAGTTCATCAATGGTTTGAACCCCGACGTCTTCTTGTTGGTTAA
>NC_133123.1:207115807-207166232 GCF_033568475.1 Henckelia pumila
GGGTTCATCTTGACCCTCATTCAAGAAGAAGACCAAATCGAACTGGAGGTCTAGAAATCCTCTCGGATCTTCTAGGTGCAGGCGTGTTCAGCAATGGTTTCCTGAGGTGTGGGCAATTCGTTATTTAGTATTTCGGGTTCTTCTCTTTCGAACATCTTTCGTGTTCCATCATCTTCGCCTTTCTTATCCAATAATGAATTCCTTCTCCAAGAAGGTGGCATTTCCTAGAAACAAACACCTATTGTTTCATCAGGATAATAGAAATAATATCCTATTGAATTCTTCGGAATACCCAGCAAAATAACACAAGCAGGATCGACTATCCAACTTATATCCCCACTTGTCCGCTTCAACGTAAGCAGGACATCCCCAAATCCTCAAGTAAGAATACTTAGGAGCTGTTCCATTCCCATAACTCGTATGGTGACTTTTTTGTCCACTGCTTATGTGTGGACGTTATTCCAACAACAATACCGCCGTTACAAGCGCGATAGCTCCCAAACGATAGGAGGAAGCTCAGTGAATGCTCATCATGGATCGAACCATGTCCAACAAAGTTACGATTACGACGCTCCGATACACCATTAAGCCTGTGGTGTCATAGAGAGGATCCACTGAGAGAGAATCCCATTCTCTTACAGATAGTCCAAAAACTCCGGTACTGCAAGTATTCCTCCACCCTCGATCCGATTCGCAGTGCTTTTAATACTTTTACCTAGCTTGTTTTCCTACTTCAGCCGAGAATTTCTTGAACTTTTTCAAATGCTCGAGACTTATATTATCATTACATATAAATACCCAGACCTAGAATAATCATCAGTAAAGAAAATGAAGTAGGAGTGGCCATGTTGAGTCCCTACTCTAAATGGACCACAAAACATCTGTATGGATCAAATCCCAACAGATTTGAACTACTGTTCAGGCTTCCCCTTAAAAGGAGAATTAGGTCATTTTCCCTATTAAGGCAGGATTCACAAGTAGGTAGAGAGTTATTATCAGACATATCAAACATGCCTCTCCCACTAGCTTTGTTCAATCCTCCTTGATGAAATAATACCTTAGTCTAGCGTGCCAAAAGGTTAGCCGGGTTTTGACTAACGATTTTCCTTTTGTTTGTTGTCGCCGGTTTTGTCAATACAATTCACTGGAACGTCTTTTAGTTTTTAAAATATATAGATCGTTATCAAGTTGTCCATTTTCAACTAAACATCCATTCTTATAAATACTGCAAATCCCATTCACAAAAATAACAAGAATTTACCAGTCTCTATCAAGCATAGAAATAGAAATAAAAGTTTTTAATTAAATCTGGCACAAATTAAAACATCTCTCCCAATAAATTAAAACCATTCTGCAACAATCAAACAAACATCCTCCAATGGCCGTAGCTTCAACTCTGGAACCATTCCCGAGCCTCAGCTGGGTCTCACCCATTCAAAGCCTGCGACTTCTTGTCATCACCTGCAAATCATTGCCAATGTGAGATCCACATCCGGTATCCAATACCCAAGAAGTTGTATTAAGTGACATGTATATTTCGTTATAGAACATACCCCTTTGCAGTTCCCCAACTGCACAAGATACTCCTGGCAGTTTCGCTTCCCAATGACCCGGCTTCTTTGCAGTAATGGCAAAACTCCTTGGATTTTCCATTCGTTTGAAGCCTTTGTCTTTTGCTGTCTTACTCCTCGGGTATGCACTTTCTTGGGTGGGGCCAGAACGTTTCTTGCCCTTCATACTTGGCCCCTTCTTAGCAGAAGAAGAGGAGCCCACCAAGAAAGCTGGCGGATCCTTCTTAAGTGTGGATTCATATGTAACGAGCATATGACCATCTCTTCAATGGTGGCCTCAATCTTGTTCATATTAAAATTTATCACGAATCCATCAAAATGAAGAAGGAAGAGATAGAAGCAGCAAGTCCACATTGAGTACATGCTCCAAACACCAAATCAAGGGTCGCTAACTTCTGTATGAGCCAAATCACACGTACCCCATGAATCACGGACCGAAGTCCCTTCACGCATGCGGCACGTCATCAACTCCTTTAACAGTAGATGAACCTTTCAAGCCCTCGACTGAGCCCCAAAAAGTTCTTTGAGTTTGCGGGGTGAATGTCCAGCAGCATTCACCGTTTCCTCAAATGCCTCTGGAGTTCATCAGACAGCGAGGCTTGCTTAGAGCGATTTGGTCTTGATTTGTCATGGTCCACACCATGCATCAAGTTTGGCCAATATCCGCCGGAACTTATGTCAACTGGTGCCTTCCTTCGGAGGTCCTTTCTCTAACACGTAGAGCATTTTCTCCGAAGTTAAGACAATCTTCAACTTCCGGAAACCATTCCCGTATAGTTGAGTCGCCAGTCAGCTTGTTTTGTTCGAGGATCGAGAATAAAGGATTTCGCAATTTCATAGTGTTAAAGTACTGAAAAGGAAAAACAAGACATATATCAATGATTGTTTTTAAAAAACAATTTTACTAAGACATAAAATAGGCGAATTTAATTGTATGAATCTCACTCCCACTATTTAAAAACGATTTCACCACCCTCTCGTGAAAACGGGAAAACTTATTCCATAGTGAAACATGGAGTCCAAATGACATACTTATGGTCCCGAATAAATCAGCCAAGCCAGAAATTCTCTCAAAAGGTAGAGCCCAATTGCTTCCAAAGCAACCCCCATGTATTTTACCTCATGTCCAATAAGGGCCCAAGTAATAGACGCCGTTTAAAGTGACATGTCAAGATTACCCAACAATATTAATTTGTGATGGACGGTCCGCCATGTGGATCCCCCAATAAAATGAGCCGATTCCATGGGAGTATTTCCACCCAACTTACAACATTATGTCGATCCAATGTACAGCTTTCCGACGGACGGGCCCCCCCAATAAAATGAGCCGCCCGTATCCGCGGTTAGCAATCAACATAACATTGACCGATAGATGGAAGGTAGGAACATTTAACCAATATTTAAATTTCCTTTATTTTATCTTGATAAAAATTTTAAAACATATTTAAAATGAGGGAATTTTTTATTGTATTTATAAAAATATTTGTCTCAATCATTTTTAATTTATTGCATGCTTTGCCGGATTCACGCAATTTATGTCTAAACATGCATACAATCGAAAATATTTTCCTCCCCCCAAAATATTATATAGAATAATCGATTCCATTACTAAATTGACCGTTGGTTGCCAATCACGGGTCTTAGACAAATCCTAGGTAATATGGCAGTATGCAAATGCAATCCTATTACATATGCTTCCAATTTACATTTGCTTTACAGTCTTCATATTTGCACGTGCTGGGCCCACCATCTTCAATTCTTGATCTCCCACAAAATCTAATGTATTTACAATTAAATTAACAATGACTAAGTAGGG
The DNA here is from genome assembly GCF_033568475.1 of Henckelia pumila. Taxonomy (NCBI): domain Eukaryota; kingdom Viridiplantae; phylum Streptophyta; class Magnoliopsida; order Lamiales; family Gesneriaceae; genus Henckelia; species Henckelia pumila. The sequence goes on from NC_133123.1 coordinate 207,119,195, forward strand.
GATACATTTTAAGGGGTTGGAACGGGCTATAAACCAAGCCCACTTTTTATTACATATGACATTCATATCGGGCCCCATAAACCACGAGGCCCATTAATAAAACCAACAACAATAAAGACAAAAAGTTAAACTTCCTAACATACACCTACAGAAAATGGTCCTGGCAATCGATCATCCTTATCCAATAACATTTAATTCAAAATTAATTTATTGGATAACATGCTGTGGCTATTATGGGTCAAATTAAAACAAGATAACAACATATTTTATATATAAAATCACATATCACATATAAAAACAAATTTTATTCTCCATATCAAATAAAATCATATTTTATCTATACATTCCAATTTTACAAATAAAATCATATTTACAATCTAATAAATCATAATAATCATATCATATCATCAATTGTACCAAAATAATTGATTTCAAAATTCAATTTACGGATAAAATATTTAAATTTTCCAAAAATTCAAATTAATCCAAAATCAATTTTTAAAATTTAACGGACTCGAACAATTCGAGATCGATCACGAAATCTCGATGAACCAATCAAAAACTATTTTTTTGACCGGACCAAAAATAAAATTTTAAATATTAAAATTAATAAAAATTAAAAATTAATTTTTTCCCCCCCGGGCCACCCGGGACACTCCCGGGTTTGGCCCGCACCCAGGGCGCGGGCCGGGTCAGCCCGGCTGCCCCCTTAGGGCAGCGCCTTGCGCCGCCCCTGGGCGTGGCCGCCGTGCGCCTGCGGCTGGGCGGCGCCGAGGCGCCGGCCCCGTGGGCAGCGCCGAGCGCTGCCCTGCTCAGCGCCCAAGCGCTGCGCTGGGCAGCGCACAAAGCTCTGCCCTGGGCGGCGACGAGTCGCCGCCCTTGGGCGGCGCTGTGCGACCCCCCTTTGGGCGGCGCCGTGCGCCGCCCGGGGGCAGCAACACTTGCTGCCCCACCGGGCAGCGATCCAATCGCTGCCCGGGTTTTGCCGGCCGAAAAAAAATATTTTATTATAAATATAATTTTGTTTTCATAAACCGAGACTTCAAAAATTTTGTACAATTGATTAATTCAATCAGCGAGGATTGATCTGAGCAACCTGGCTCTGATATACCGACTGTTTGGAAAACTGGCGAGTTCCCAGACCAATATACGATTGATACCCGGTGCAAGCGGAAGTTTAAAAATTTTTCATGGAACGATTCCATGGTAAAAGGGTATCAACCGTTCATCGATGTGAATTACGTGAGTGTAAATTTTAACTAACAATTAAATAAATTTTACCTCAATATCTCGCAACGAGATTAATGGACACCAACATAACAAATCTGCTCCTTGTTTGATCACTCCCTGGAACCGATGAACGCCTTCATCAGGTCCACGAACAGAGGTTTAATCCCTCTGATAGATAGCACTAGAAAATCTATCAGAAGTTTTCTGCGAAGAGAATACACGAATTTGATTCGTTATTCCTTACTGCGATTCAAAATCACAGACCGGAATTTTCTCTGACAGAGTAGGGAGGGGGCGGCCAAAAAACGTTTTTGAGAGAGAAGGGTTTCGAAAATCCTAGTCTCAAAATTATGACCTGTTGTGTCTAATTTCTGTACTGAAATAACTTATTTATAATGCAGGCCACTAACACCTTAGGGCCCATTAGTCATAAGCTGGGGCCCGACAAGCAAAGCACGCTCGTTCAGAAATTAATAAAATTCATCGTGACTCCGATTGATGAAACGATTTCACCAATGTGCACAGAAACCATTTCTGCACGTTTTAAAGTCAAAATAAATTTTCCTGAATCCGAATTCAGTGGTTTCCAAAAATGTCCATCCCTATGTCATTTTAGGAAATCCTACTCCCTTACTCTTATTTAAGAAGTCCAACTCCTTAGTTCATTAAATTTAACTCTTTAAATTTAACTATCTCAACGGGGATTAAAACTCCATTACACTGTGTGACCCTCAATGGTTCAGGGATACAGTCAGCCGTGGGCTCACAACTCCTTGTGACTCGGAACAACACTTTCCGACTTGCCCAACGAATCATGGTAAAGCGCCTAGCAACATCGCCCCATGATTTCCCTAGGTATCACTGATAGTGCCTCCAAGAACCAGTAGATTTTGGTTAGCGTACAGTACGGTCCCTTCTTCCATATATCCCCGATCGAATCAACAACCATTGGTATATCGAGAGTCGCTCAAGATTCGATAACTATGCAATGCATCTTGAAGATCAAATTAGTGACATCGCATGTGCTACTAAGAAACCATTTCTTAAATCACATCAATTACTCTGGCCAGAGATTTATCACACTAATATCTCCTCAGATCGCATAGGATATCCACACTCGCAAGTATGTGGTGAATCCTTGACAACAATGCATTGACTCCTATATGTGTCGTAACTGTACCCAATCTCGACACCTGATGACCCGCTCAGAGTCGGTAGACGAGTCAAAGCACCTACTAGCATATAGAGTCTCCTTGATGTTTCAAGTCGTATGGACTAATGGTGTACAACCAAAACCGCGGACTTTATCCACTCGATAAGTGATAACCACTTGGAAAGTCCGGATAGGGTAGTTCGATTATTCATCCTATGAATATCCATTTGCATGCTTCGAACATCTCCATGTTCCCTACCAATGAAACGTGGTACTCCGCATCGCAAATGCTAGTCTAAAACTCGAGCGATCCTTATCCTTATTATCGGACGGCTCAATCGACTAGGAACGGTTTTAGAATATACAGTGACTATAAGATGTATTTCATGATAGACATCTCCATGTTCTACCACATCTTACATACACTATAGTATATTCAAGGTCTTTATCAAAACAACAATAGTATATCACAATATCACAATATGAAGTAATATAAAGTCATTGCCCTAAAAGTGTAAATAATATTAAACAAAAGATTGTTTATACAAAGAGTCAACAAAGCCCATAGCCACACAGTTGGCTCACTGGGCACCCACTCTTACACTTGAAACGGCGGTATTATTGTTGAACAATGTCCACACTAAAGCGGTGAATAAAACTCCATACGAGTTATGGAATGGCAAAACTCATAAGTATTCTTACTTAAGTATTTGGGGATGTCCTGCTTACGTGAAGGCAGATAGTGGGAGATAAGTTGGATAGTCGATCCACCTTATGTTATTTTGTAGGGTATCCGAAGAATTCAATCGGATATTATTTCTATCATCCTACTGAAACAAAAATGTTTGTTTCGAGGAATGCCACCTTCATGGAGAAGGAGTTCTTACTAGAGAAGAAAGGCAAGATGATGGAACTCGAAAAAATTCGAGAAGAACCCGAGATACAAAATAACGATCCTACACCTCAGGAACCATTAAATGACACGTCTATTTCTAGAAGATCCGAGAGGATTTCTAGACCTCCTATTAGATATGTTCTGCTTCTTGAAGGGGATCAAAGTGAACCCAACATTGGATGTGATCCAAGAAACTTCAAGGAAGCAATTTTTGACGCTGATTCGAATTTATGGCTTGAAGCTATGCAATCGGAAATAGACTCGATGCACACTAACCAAGTTTGATCTTTAGTAGATCCTCCCGATGGAATTGTTCCAATAGGGTGTAAATGGATCTACAAAAGAAAACTTGGGCCTGATGAAAAGGTACTGACCTACAAGGCACGATTGGTGGCAAAAGGTTATACTCAAAGACAAGGAGTTGACTATAATGAAACCTTTTCATCAGTCGTAATGTTCAAGTCCATAAGAATCCTAATTTGCCATAGCAGCTTGGTATGACTATAAGATATGGCAAATGGATATGAAGACTGCATTTCTTAATTGAAACATTAAGGAAGAAATCTATATGATGCAGCCCGAGGGATTCACATCTATGGGAAGCGAGCATAAGGTATGCAAGCTTCAGAGATCAATTTATGGTCTCAAACAAAGCATCAAGAAGTTGGAACCAGAAATTTTATGAAACAATAAAAGACTTTGGTTTCAATCAAGAACCCGGAGGAACCGTGCGTGTACAAGAAAGTAGTTAAGGATGCTGTGACATTCTTAGTACTTTATGTTGATGACATCCTATGCATTGGGAATGATGTAGGGATGTTGCAGTAAACAAAGATATGGTTGTCAGGTAGATTCTCGATGAAGGACTTAGGTGAGGCATCCTATATTCTAGGGATACAGATCTATAGAGATAGATCTAAGAGAATGATAGGACTCACTCAAGAAACCTACATCGACACCATATTGAAAAGATTTTCTATGGATGAGTCCAAGAGAGGACATTTACCTATGTGTCATGGAGTATCACTATCCAAGTCTATGTCTCCCAAGACCGATGAAGAGATAGAGAAAATGACACATATACCATATGCGTCAGCCATTGGAAGTATCATGTATGAGATGATATCTATCAGACCGGATGTGGCTTTTTCTCTGAGTGTCACGAGCAGATATCAAGCCAATCCTGGTCAAATGCATTGGAAAGGTGTGAAGGATATTCTTAAGTACTTGATAAGGACTAAGAATATGTTCATGGTTTATGGAGGAAGAGAATTGAAATTGGAAGGCTATACCGACTCTAGTTTCCAAAGTGGACATGGATGACTCGAGGTCAACCTCTGGATTTGTATTCATGCTCAATGGCGGTGCTGTCTCTTGGAAGAGTTCCAAGCAGGAAACCATAGCGGATTCCACCACTGAGGCAGAATACATTGCATCATCAGCTGCTACTAAGGAGGCGGTTTGGATGAAGAAATTCGTCCAAGAGTTGGGCGTAATTCCTGAAGCTGTTGGTCAAGTCCCGGTGTACTGTGACAACACGGTGCCGTTGCTCAGGCAAAGGAACCAAGGTCTCATCAAAGATCCAAACACATACTGAGGAAATACCACGTCATCCGGGAGATCGTGGAAATAGGAGACATCACTGTCGATAGAGTGGCCTCTGCAGAGAATATCGCTGATCCACTTACTAAGCCCTTGCCAGAACCATTATTTGAAAAACATTGCGAAGCAATGGGACTGCGTAGTATGACTAGTTGGCTTTAGGGCAAGTGGGAGATTGAAAGAGTGGGTGCCCGAGTAGCCAACTTGTGGCTAAGGGGCTTTTGTGACTCTATGTATAAACAATCTTTGTTTAAAATAATTTACATTTTTATAATGGCATTTACTTTATCTTTCATCATATTATTATGTTGTGACATACTATACGACGTTTATATGAAGACCTTTAATATACTAAAGTGCAAGTAAGATGTGATAGTACATTTGAATGACTATCATGAAACGCATCTTATAATCACTATATATTCTAAACAGTTCCTAGTCAATTGAGCCGTCCGATAATAAGGATAAGGATCGCTCGAGATTGAGACTAGCATTTGCGATGCCTAGTACCATGTTTCATTGGTATGAAACATAGAGATGTTCAAAGCATGCAAATGGATATTCATATGATGAATGAATCAAACTACCCTATCCGGACTTACCAAGTGGTTATCATTTATTGAGTGGATAAAGTCTGCGGTTTTGGTTGTACACCACTAGTCCTTATTACTTGACACATCATTGAGACTCTATATTATAGTACTGTACTTTGACTCGTTTACCGACTCTGTGGGGGTCATCAGGTGTCAGGATTGGGTACAGTTACGACACATATAGGAGTCGATGCTTTGTTGTCAAGGATTCACCACAAACTTGCGAGTGTGGATATCCTAAGCGATCTGAGGATATATTAGTGTGACAAATCTCTGGCCAAGGTACATGATGGGTTTTAGGTTACTTGGTTTCCTAGTAATACATGCGATGTCACTATTTGTTCTTCAAGATGCATTGCATAGTTATCGAATCTCGAACAACTCTCAATGTACCAATGGTTATTGATTCGATCGGGATATTTGAATGAAGGGACCGTACTGTACGCTAAACCAAAAATCTACTGGTTCTTGAAGGCAATATCAGTGATACCTAGGGAATCAAGGGGCGATGTTGCTAGACACTCTTACCATGATTCGATGGGTAAGTCGGAAATTGTTGTTCCAAGTCACAAGGAGTTGTGAGCCCACGGCTAGCTGTATCCCTGAACCATTGAGGGTCACACAAGTAATGGATTACTAAACCCCGTTGAGATAGTTACATTTAAAGAGTTAAGTTTAAGCGAAATAGAAGTTGGACTTCTTAACTAAAGGAAGTGGAATTTCCTAAAATGACATAGAGATGGGCATTTTGGAAATCACTGAATTTGGATTAAGAAAAATTATCTTGACTTTAAAAGGTGCAGAAATGGTTTCTGTGCACATTGGTGAAATCGGTTTATCAATCGGAGTCATGATGAATTTTATATTAATTTCTATAATAACAGGCTTGGCTTGTTGGGCTTAAGTTATGGATTATGGGCCCTAAGGAGTCAGTGTCCTAATAGAGTTATAACTTATCCTAGTCTAGAAATTAATTATAAATAGATGAGATTTTCGAAATTAACTCATACTAGACTTTGCAATTTTCGAAATTTACATTTTGAATAAGCAAGGAGTTTTCAAAAATTAGAGAGAAAGTCTCAAGCAAATTTTCGAAAATTACTTTCCCTTTTTGAGAAAATTCGGTCTGTGATTTTTCTGAAAAATTACATTCTGAATTGGCAGATAAAATCTATCTATTCTCTACGATAAACATCTGATTGATTTCTAGTGAAATCAATCAGAGAGTTTCTGTTTTTCGTTCGTGGACTTAATTTCGGAGGTTGATCGTGATAGTCATCGGTTCCCGGGATTTACTAGAAGAGCAGATTAAATTCTGTTGGAGTCCATAATCAAGCCTTTGCTTGAAAAGGTAAAATATTAATTGCTATTATTATTTCACTTGCATATTTTAATCGTTCGGATTTGATACCCACAATCTAGAATTGTTTTAGATCAGAAAATAAAATTTTTAAACTTCCGTCGCGCCGAGTATCACACTCGTATGATCCGAGATCACGTTTTCCAACATACTTCATATCGGAGCTGTCAGCAATCTCCGGGCAATAAGACAAGAGATTGAAGAATTTCTGCTGATACTCCTCGATAGACATCGCTCCCTGTCGTAAACTCAGTAACTCCCCTTCCTTCGTCTGACGGAGTGCAGAAGGAAAGTACAGCTTCTGGAAAGCTGTGCGGAACTCGGCCCAGGTGGCCACTCCTCTCGCTGTGACAAAGTGTGTAGAAGTAAACCTCCACCACCTTCGGGCTCGTCCCTCAAGATGATATCCGAGTGTATCCATCTTCTGATCCTCGGTGCAGTGAAACGTCCGGAAGGTCGTCTCCATACGTTCTAACCAATCTTCCGCATCCTCCGGAGATTCCCCTCAAACTAAGGGCTTAGGACCCATAGCTAAGAATCGACGTATAGTGAAACGCTCATCATCATGATGCCGATGGTGGCGTTCTTGGTGGCGCTCCCGGTTGACATTGCCCCAACGACCACCTCCACTTCCGTAACTACTCTCATCATCGTAGTTTGCCATCTACAAAATTAACCTAAAGGTTACCTCTTGCAGAAACTAAATCCCAAGAATTCTATGCATGCTTTGATACCATAAATGTAGTGACCCGCACCGTGATCACCTACTAAACAGAACTTAGGCATGCAATTAACTTAATTGAAATAGTAATCAGAATTAACTGCGGAAACCATAAAGCAATAAACAATCCCAAGGAAATGGATCTACAAATATCCAAATATTTATACAACCAAATAGAATCTGTATCAACCCAAATACAACATAAAAAAATCTAGACAAAGCTCCAGTTGTCCAGCCACTGACTAGCCTCTCTTAGAACCTCCAGCCTCATCCAGTCGCAAACCTGCCCCACGGAATGGGGTGTCCTGAAACACAGAGTACGAGACGTGAGCATAAAACGCTCATCACGAGAGTATGATTATACATGCATGCAAAGTGAACTCCTTATAACTCGAGGTCAAGGAAAATATAACAGAGACAAACAGGGCCCATAGTATGTAGCACGCTGTGCCATCGCATCAGGAGGTGGTTCCCATACCGAAAACCAGTGGATTCCCCGGACCCATATCACTGGAAGTCCATCCACTAAAAAGGATAGGGTAAAACCCTACTAACAGATATCTCGAAGGAGATACTCAATATGCAAATTAATTCAGCATAATAACATGTCATATAAACCATGCAGTCACATAATACATGTATACTCAGTCAGGATATCTCAAACAGTACTTTCGTACCTCAAATATCAGGCAAGCACTACCAGCTCTAAGCCCAAGCCTCTAGTTCGTACTACACTGCCAAATGATACTACTATCATTATAGTGCTCTAAAAGCCTTAACTAAGCTATTGCATACTCATAAATATTTTTAGGAGCTCAAAGCTATACCTGCGTCCGTCGTTAGCCCTTTGCTGTTGTTGCCTCAAAACTAGGCCACAGCTCCGCTACAATGCCTGGATCGCGCTGCCGCTTCCGGATTTCCCAAAGGAAGCCTAGAATTCCCTAGATCTGAGCTAGAAGGCTAAGGAATCGAGAGAGAAAATGTGAGAGGTGTTCTCAAAATTGAGCCTCGGCACCCCTATTTATAGACCACGATCGTTGCGTCCGATGGCGAACGTTGCGTCCGTTCCGGTAGAACGTTGCTTCCATTCTGCCCTGCTGTCACAACAATGTGCGTAAGCAATTACGTTTTTTCGATGGCACGAACGTTGCTTCCGTTCCCCGAACGTTGCTTCCGTTCTGCCTGAACCTCCGGGCCATTTCTGATCATTCTGGGTCCATTCCCAGACCCCGTTAATCCATTAGGAATCTCCTTAATCAAGATTAACCAAGTGGATTACCGTAATTGGATTCGGGGTACTACAGGCTTTACCCGATAGAACTCTCACTCGAGCTCCAGCTATCCTGAGGGAAACTTCGGAGGGAACCAGCTACTAGACGGTTCGATTAATATTTCGCCCCTATACCCAATTCAGACGAACGATTTGCACGTGAGTATCGCTGCGGGCCTCCACCAGAGTTCCCTCTGGCTTCCCCCCGCTCTGGCATAGTGAGCCATCTTTTGGGTCCCGACAGGTATGCTCAATCGAACCCTTCTTAGAAGATCAAGGTCGGTCGGTGTTGCACCCCTCGTGGGGGATCGCGCCTCAGCTTCCTTGCGCCTTACGGGTTTTCTCGCCCGTTGACTAGCACACATGTCAGACTCCTTGGTCCGTGTTTCAAGACGGGTCGAATGGGGAGCCCACTGGCCAGCACCTGGAGCACGCAGTTGCCGAGGCACGCCTTATGGCGCGTGCTGTCCGCCACTGTAGTGACCCTTAACGAGATCACCTACTAAACAGAACTTAGGCATGCATTTAACTTAATTAAACCGATAAACCAGAATTAAGCTACGAAAACAATAAAAACAAAATACAATCCCAAGGGAAGGAATCTGCAATTACCCAAATAGTTATACAACCAAATCGAAAGTTGTATCAACCCAATACAACAGAAATAAATACCTTGGCGAAGCTCCAGCTGACCAACCGCTGCCTAACCCCTCTTGGGACCTCCAGCCTCATCCAGTCGCAAACCTGCCCCATGGAATGGGGTATCCAGAAACACAAAAGTACGAGACATGAGCATAAAACACTCAGCACCAGAGTATGAGTATACATGATTGCAAGTGAACCGCCTACTGACTAGAGGCCAAGAAACAGATAACAGACACAGACCGGTCCCTTGTATTTAGCACGATGAGCCGTCGCTTCAGGAGGTGGCTCACATACCGAAGATACCAGTGGATACGCCGGACCCAATTCTATGGAAGTCTATCCAATAACAGGATAGGGTAAAACCCTACTAACAGACATCTCAAAAGAGATAGCTCAATATGCAAATGTATGCAGCATATAATCATGTCATATAAATCATGCAGTCACATAATACATGCATACTTAGTCAGGATATCTCGAACAGTACTTTCGTACATCAAATACTAGGCAAGCACTACCAGCTCTAAGCCCACGCCTATAGTCCGTACTTCACTGAGAAATGATAATACTCTCATTACAATACTCCAAAAGCCTTAACTAAGTATTACATACTCCTAAATATTTTTAGGAAGAAAAAGCTATATATGCGTCCGTCGTTAGCCCTTTGATGTTGATGCACCCAGAACATGGTCACAACTCCGCTACGACTCTCGAACGCCTCGCCGACCCCCGGGTCAAGCCTAAGAAGGCTAGAACTACAAAAATAAGCCTAGAATAGAGAGAGAACTTGCGGAATTGGCGATTGAAAATTAATCCCCGGCCCTATATTTATAGGACACAAACGGAACCTTCGATGTGCCATCGGAGCTTTTTGTTCTCGCTTATCCGCCACGTGGAAAAATCTGATTAGCTGTCAAAGGATAGGGGCGATCGGAACCTCCGTTCTGAACCGGAGCTTCCGATGTCTCATACGTCATGGATGACGTAATACTACCGGAGCTTTCGTTGCAAATTTGAGCTTCCGATCTCCATCGAAGCTTCATTTCTTGCCAACGGAGCTTCCGTTGTGTTCGATACCAAATTTTATTAATTAGCACTCATTGATCCCTTAATCACTTCATTTGGGCACGAGCTACTACATTCTCCCCAACTTAAGATATTTCGTCCTCGAAATTCGATCTTAAGTACTGAATGTAAAACAAGAAGCAGAAATATTCTTTATTCAAATCAAACGTTTACAGAGTTTATAACTGAATACAACTCGAAAATGAAATCAAAACAACTCAGGATGTTCTGAACGCATCCTGCTTTCAAACTCCCAAGTGGCTTCTTCAGTGCCTCGACGCTACCACTGAACTAAAACCAGAGTAATGACTTTATTCCTCAAGACCTTATCCTTATGATCCAGGATACGAGTAGGTCTCTCAACATAGGTCAAACCCGAATCCACCTGAACTTAGGACGGCTGCAGAATATGTGACTCCTCCGCCACATACCTTCGCAACAGTGATACGTGGAACACGTCGTGAATACTGGACAGATACGGTGGCAAAGCTAGCCGATAAGCCAAATCGCCAATGCTCTCCAAGATCTCAAACGAACCGATAAATCTGGGAGACAACTTGCCCTTAAGACCAAATCTGAGAATCCTACGGAAGGGTGAAACTCTCAGAAAAACTTTCTCCCCGACATAAAACTGCAAAGGCCCGCGCTTGGTATTAGAATAGCTGGCCTGACTATCCTGTGCAGTTTTAATCCGTTTCTTGATCTGATCAACAATGTCTGCTGCCTACTGGATTAACTCCAGTCCCTCAGCCTATCTCTCCCCCACATCTTCCAAGAAAAGTGGAGTACGACAACGTCGTCCGTAAAACGCCTCAAAAGGTGCCATCCCAATGCTACTATGATAGATGTTGTTGTACGCGAACTCAATCAATGGAAAATGATACTGCCAGGCTGAACCAAAATCCATAACGCACGCTCGAAGCATATCCTCCAAAGTACGGATAGTGCGCTCTGACTTGCCATCAGTCACCGGATTATAAGCAGTACTCAAACTGAGATTAGTTCCCATCGTACGCTGAACACTCCCCAGAACCTAGAAGTAAACCTGGGGTCTCGATCGCTGGCAATGCTCACAGGCACTCCATGCAGTCGAACGATCTTCTAAATGTACAACTGAGCCATACGATCCACATTGTACTCTCGTCTATAAGGAATGAAATGCGCTGACTTGGTGAGTCGGTCCACCACAACCCAGATAGCATCACAGTTCCTCGAGGATACTGGCAAATGGGTCACAAAATCCATCGTGATAAACTCCCATTTCCACTCAGGAATAGGCAGACTGTGAAGCAAGCCCCCAGGTTGTCGGTGTTCTGCTTGATCTGCTGAAAAACCAAGCGTTTCAAAACATACTGATAAACACTGCGCTTCATCCCCTTCCACCAAAACCGAGTGCGCATATCCTTATACATCTTGTTACTCCTCGGGTGAATACTCAACTTAGAACGATGAGCCTGAGACAAGATCTCCCCCCGAAGATCTTCATACTTCGGGATCACAAGCCTACCAGACAAACACAGAAAACCATCTGACTGATAGTGAAATCCAGACGAGCTACCCTCGTTATCTAGGCGAGATAAACGTTGGGTCTTCGGATCAGACATTTGAGCATCCCGAATCCGCAAATACAAAGCTGGCTCAGATAAAATTTCAAACATCTGGATACTCTGCATACCTTTCTTATGCTTGAAGGTATACCTTGAAGAACAACAATCACCGATCGCACTAGTCATCGAACAAGTCTGAAGTGCGGACAGTCTCACCTTGCGACTCAAAGAATCGACAGTGAGATTAGCAGCTCTCGGATGGTACTTAATCTTGCAATCATAGTATTAAGAAAGTCCATCCAACATCTCTGCCTCATGTTCAACTCTTCCTGAGTGAAGAAATACTTGAGACTCTTGTGGTCGGTGAAGATCTCAAATCTCTCGCCATACAGATAATGACGCCAGATCTTCAAAGCAAACACAATAGTTGCCAACTCCAAATCATGCACTGGATAATTGTCTTCGTGCAACTTCAACTGTCTAGAAGCGTATGCAATCACATGCCCATTCTGAGTCAGTACACAACCTAACCCCTGAAGAGAAGCATCTGTGTACACCACATACCCTTCAGATCCTGACGGTAATGCCAACACAGGCACATAAGTCAACCGCCGTCGAAGCTCGCAAAAATTTTCCTCACACTCTGAGGACCACTCAAAATCAACACCGTTGCGGGTAAGCTGCGTCAACGGTCGAGCAAGCTGAGAGAAGTTCAAAATTAAGCGACGATAATATCCTGCTAGACCCAGAAAACTATGGATCTCAACAACCGTCGTCGGGCGTGAACAATTAAGAACCGCCTCAATCTTGCTCGGATCAACATAAATCCCCTCCCTGGATATAATAAGGCCAAGAAAGACCACTCGATCCATACAAAACTCACACTTGCTCAGTTTGGCATACAACTGCTCATCCCAAACAGTTTGCAGTACCAACCGCATTGCGCGAATACACCAGAATGTCGTCAATGAAAACAACAAAAAACTTTTCCTAATACTCCCTGAAGACACGGTTCATCAGATCCATAAACATAGCCAGCGCATTAGTCAATCCAAATGGCATCACTAGAAACTCGTAATGCCCATAGCGAGTACGGAACGCAGTCTTGGCTATATCCTGATCTCGGACCCTAATCTGATGATACCCAGATCTCAAATCAATCTTGGATTAAACCGAAGTACCCTGCAACTGATCAAACAAGTCATCAATACGAGGCAAAAAATACTTGTTCTTCACAGTAACTCGATTCACCTGCCGATAGTCAATGCACAACCGCATCGACCCATCCTTCTTCTTCACAAAGAGAACAGGAGCTCCCCATGGAGATAAACTAGGAAGAATGTACCCTTTGTCCAATAGATCTTGTAACTAATTCTTCAACTCGCGCATCTCTGATGGAGCCAGAAGATACGGTGCTCTAGAAAAAGGCAAATTACCAGGCATCAACTCTATGCCAAACTCGACTTCCCTAGCAGGAGAAAAACACAGAATCTCATCAGGAAATACATCTGGGAATTCATCCACAACCAGAATACTCTCTATCCCAACGCTCTCAGCGGACAAATCAACTGCATAGATAAGGTAACCTTCCCCGCCAGACTCTAGAGCTCGACAGGCTCTCAAATCTGATATCAAAGGCATCGGGGGTCGCGCTCCCTCACCATAGAAAAACCATCTATCACTCCCATTCGGATGAAAGCGTACTAATCTCTGATAGCAGTCCACTGAAGCTCGATAGGTAGTAAATATATTGATCCCCAGAATACAATCGAAATCATCCATCACAATGACCATGAGATTCGCTAACAGAATGTTCCCTTCGAACTCTAAAGGGCAACCCATCACTAGACGCTTAGCCAAAGCAGAGTGACCTTTCGGAGTAGAAACAGAAACTACTACGTCTAGTGCAATGCATGGTAACTTGAGTTTTTTAACAAGACATGCAGAAATGAAGGAATGAGATGCACCTGTGTCAATAAATACGAGAGCAGGTAAACCATATAACAGAAATGTACCTGCGATGACCTTCTCATTCTCCTCCACAGCCTGATCGTGCCTCAAGGCAAACACCTGACCAGAAGCACGTGGCCTAATGTGAGAACTCCCAGCAGACTGTCCCTGCGACCTCTGCTGAACGGTGGCTTGAGAACCCGATATTGAACCAGAACCAGAACCGCCTCCACCAAATAGTGGACAATCCCTCCGGAGATGACCAACCTCTCCACATCGAAAACATGCCCTAGAAGCCTTACGACATTGGTCGGTCGGATGGTTCTTCCCATAATGATCACACTTCTCCTTCTTCCCAAAGCGAACAACACCTCCAGAACCAGAGGAAGAAAAAGTAGATCCGAACTTCTTGAAAGACTGGGCACGAGGACCCAAAGAACTCGCAGGTCTATACTGAGAGAAAGACCTATTCCGCCGAATGCTATCCTCCGCCTGGTGACAACGACTTACCAAACCCTCGTAGGAAATTTCATCACCAACTGCCACACGGTCATGATTCTCAGGGTTAAGGCCCTGAAGGAAAAGATTGTACTTCATCTCGGAACTATCAGCAATCTCGGGGCAATAGGATAATAGATCGAAGAACTTCTGCTGATACTCCTCATTAGACATAGGTCCCTAACGCAAGCTCAGTAACTCACCCGCCTTCATCTGACGGAGTGCAGGAGGAAAATACAGCTTCTGAAAAGCTATGCGAAACTCGGCCCAGGTGGCCACTCCTCTCGCCGCAACAAAGGGTGCAGAAGTAAACCTCCACCACCTACGGGCACGCCCATCCAGAAGATAACCAAGTGTCTCCATCTTCTGCTCCTCAGTACAGTGCAACGTCTGAAAGGTCATCTCCATGCGGTCTAACCAGTTCTCCGCATCCTCCGGAGTCTCACCTCCAACCAAGGGCTTAGGACCCATAGACAAGAATTGACGCACAATAAAATGTTGATCGTCATTACGACGATGATGGCGTTCTCGGCGACTCTCCCGCTCGGCATCACCCCAACGTCCACCTATACTGCTGTGGCTACTCTGATCATCGTGATCCGCCATCTACAAAAGTTACCTCGCGGTTATATTATGCAGAATCTAAATCCCAAGAATACTATGCATGCTCTGATACCATAAATGTAGTGAACCTTACCGAGATCACCTACTGAACAGAACATAGGCATAAATTTAACTTAATTAAACCGATAAACCATAATTAAGCTGCGGAAACAATAAAAACAAAATACAATCCCAAGGGAAGGAATCTGCAATTACCCAAATAGTTATACAACCAAATCCAAAGCTGTATCAACCCAATACAACAGAAATAAAGACCTAGGCGAAGATCTAGCTGACCAACCGCTGCCTAACACCTCTTGGGACCTCCAGCCTCATCCAGTCGCAAACCTGCCCCACGGAATAGGGTGTCCAGAAGCACAAAGTACGAGACGTGAGCATAAAACGCTCAGCACGAGAGTATGAGTATACACGAATGCAAGTGAAACGCCTACTGACTAGAGGCCAAGAAAAATAAAACAGAGACAGACCGGGCCCTGGTATGTAGCACGTTGTGCCGTCGCTTCAGGAGGTGGCTCACATACCAAAGATACCAATGGATACGCCGGACCCAATTTGATGGAAGTCCATCCACTAACAGGATAGGGTAAAACCCTACTAACAGACATCTCAAAAGAGATAGCTCAATATGCAAATGTATGCAGCATATAATCATGTCATATAAATCTTGCAGTCAGATAATACATGCATACTCAGTTAGGATATCTCGAACAGTACTTTCGTACCTCAAATACTAGGCAAGCACTACCAGCTCTAAGACCACGCCTATAGTCCGCACTACACTGCTAAATGATACTACTATCATTACAATACTCCAAAAGCCTTAACTAAGCTATTGCATACTCCTAAATATTTTTAGGAAGCAAAAGCTATACATGCGTCTGTCGTTAGCCCTTTGATGTTGATGCCCCCATAACTTGGGCACAACTTCGCTGTGACTCTCGAACACCTCGCCGACACCCGGGTCAAGCCGAATAAGGCTAGAACTACTAAAATAAGCCTAGAATAGAGAGAGAACTCGCGGAATTGGCAAATGAAAATGAATCCTCTGCCCTATATTTATAGGACACAAACGCAACCTCCGATGCGCCATTAGAGCTTCTGTTCTCTCTTATCTGCCACGTGGCAAAATCGTATTAGATGGCAACGGATAGGGGCGATCGGAACCTCCGTTCTGAACCGGAGCTTCCGATGTCTCATACGTCATGGATGACGTAATACTACCGGATCTTCTGATCTCCATCGGAGCTTCCGTTCTTGCCAACGGAGCTTCCGTTGTGTTCGATACACAATTAGCTTAATTAGCACTGATTGATCCCTTAATCACTTCATTTGGGCATGGGGTACTACAGCCGCGATTGAGGAGACAAAATTCCGCGGGCATATCAACTGCCAGGGCTTTGGCCGCCGCCCCGATCCGTGCTGGTCCACACCCCGAGTCGATCGGCGAACTGGCTCTCGCCATTCCACATCCGACCGAGGCACATCGCCGGTCCCCATCCGCTTCCCTCCCGACAATTTCAAGCACTTTTTGACTCTCTTTTCAAAGTCCTTTTCATCTTTCCCTCGCGGTACTTGTTCGCTATCGGTCTCTCTCCCGTATTTAGCCTTGGACAGAATTTACCACCCGATTGGGGCTGCATACCCAAACAACCCAACTCGCCGATAGCGCCTCGTGGTGCGACAGGGTCCAGACACGACGAGGCTCTCACCCTCTCTGGAGCCCCTTTCCAGGGCACTTGGGCCCAGTCCGCCGCTGAGGACGCTTCTCCAGACTACAATTCAGACGACATGGTCACCCAATTTTCAAGTTGGGCTATTCCCGGTTCGCTCGCCGTTACTAGGGGAATCCTTGTAAGTTTATTTTCCTCCGCTTATTGATATGCTTAAACTCAGCGGGTGATCCCGCCTGACCTGGGGTCGCAATTGAGGGGAAATCTAGTGCTCCGTTGGGTCGCATCCGTGGCCCGATGCAGTCCCACAAGATAGTTCGCGAGTCAAGAAATACAACCACCAAGTATCGAGTGACACGCATCGACACGAAATCCTCTTTTGGGCCGGCATCTATGTGAGGATAACGGGAGGCCAGTTTCCACCCCTCCTTCGGATGGATGATAACCGCCCCGCAATTTATGAGCGTAGGGAGAGACGCTGGGGGCGACGAGATGCGTGATGCCTAGGCATACGTGCCCTCAACCAGATGGCTTCGGGCGCAACTTGCGTTCAAAGACTCGATGGTTCACGGGATTCTGCAATTCACACCAAGTATCGCATTTAGCAATGTTTTTCATCGATGCAAGAGCTGAGATATCCGTTGCCGATAGTCGTTGTACATATGTATTCGATAGGCGCCTCCTTGTCGCGTCCTGGGCACCGCAGACGGCACCGCGAACGGAGAGTAGCAATTACGGTTTTCCTTGGCGCTTGCCGCACCGAGAGGTTAGGTATTCCCAAGCGGCTTTGCGAGATGCTTGGGGTCAAGCCCGTGACGTTGGAAGCAAAAAGAAATGTGTGCAACATTGCGGCCACCGGTAGCAGCGTATTTAAAAATGTTCGCGGGTCTCCTTTGAGTTTTCGACAATGATCCTTCCGCAGGTTGACCTACGAAAACCTTGTTACAACTTCTCCTTCCTCTAAATGATAAGGTTCAGTGGACTTCTTGCTACGTCGCAGGCAGCGAACCGCCCACGTCGGAGGGATCCGAACACTTCACCAGACCATTCAATCGGTAGGAGAGATGGGCGGTGTGTACAAAGGTCAGGGACGTAGTCAACGCGAGCTGATGACTCGCGCTTACTAGTAATTCCTCGTTGAGGACCAACAATTGCAATGATCTATCCCCATCACGATGAAATTTCAAAGATTACCAAGACCCGTCGGTCATTGCTATAGACTCGTTGAATACATCTGTGTAGCGCACGTGCGGCCTAGAACATCTAAAGGCATCACAGACCTGTTATTGCTTCAAACTTCTGTGGCCTTAAAGGCCGTAGTCCCTCTAAGAAGCTGGCCGCGAAGGTGTGTTAGAGAGGGTGCCCATAAGGCCAACTGTTGGCAAGACATTATTGACTCTATGTAAAAACAATCTTTATTTAATACAATTTATCTTCTATTTATATGGCAATCTTTATCTCTATACTCATGCAAGCTGTATTGATAAAGACCTTGAATATACTATAGTGCATGAAAGATGAGACATCATTGGATGGTAGTCATGAAACACATCTTTATTCCAATGTATATTCTAAACATAGTTCGTAGTCGATTAAGCCGCCCAAAAGAAGGATAAGAGTCTCTTGAGATTGAAACTATCATCTGTGATGTGGAGTACCATGTTTCATTGGTAAGAGACATAGGATGTCCGAAGCTTACAGATGGTGACACATATGATGTGTTCATAGAACTACCCTTGTAGGACTTTTCAAGTGGTTATCAATTTTTGAGTGGATGAAGTCCTGATTATGGTTGTACACCATTAGTCTTTATGACCTGGGACAACACTAGGCTCTATGTACTAATACTACGCTTTGATCAGCTTACTGGCTCCGAGAGAGCAACACAGTGGCATGGTTGGGTGTAGCTATAACATACATGAGAGTCAGTGGTTGTAGTCGGAGATTCACCACACATTTGAGAAATGTGGATATCCTATATGATCTAAGGAAATGATAATGTATTTAGTCTCTGGCCAGAGCATGATATATGCTTTAGGGAAATGGTTTCTCTAGTTGCATATACGATACCATTATGCATTATCCAAAATGATATCATATAACTATTGAATCGTAGGCAACTCTCAATATACCAATGGTTGCCGATTCGATTGGGATATATGAGATAAAGGGACCGTACTGTACGCTAACCATAATCTACTGGTTCTTGCAGGCACTATCATTGATACCTAAGAAATCATGGGGCGATGTTTCTAGGCGCTCATACCATGATTCGATGGGTCTAATCAAAATTAGTTATGACATTTGAGAGTCAATAGTTGACTACCGAATGGGGCAAAGAAGGGTAAGCCCGCATAAGGAATAAATGTTATTCCGAATCACAAAGGTTGTGAACCCACGGCTAGCTGTATCCTTGAACCATTGAGGGTCACACAATTACTAGATTTGTGAATCCCGTTGAGATAGTTAAGTTCAATGGTTAAATTTAACGACTAACGTTTAATTGGATTAAACGTTTATTATTTTCAATAGTTGAAAAATCGAGAGAAACATATAAAATAAATTGAAGTGTTCCATTTATTTTAGATATATTAAATTCATTGGACTTGAATTGTTCGAGCCCAAATGAATTTTATTGGACTTGAATTGTTCAAGCCTAAGTGAGTGTTAATGGACTTGAATTGTTCAAGCCCAAGTGTATGTTAATGGACTTGAATTGTTCAAGTCCATTATGCATTGGATCTTGTATGACAAGAAGTTCATTTGTTGATTATATAATATATATGTATTTATATACAAATATATAATATTGGGTTTTCAAAGTGTTGCCCACTTGCCAAATAATTTGTTCCATTATATGACTTGATTGTGGGTATCTCACTCACATTCCTTTTCTATTATTGATAGACAACTCTTCCTTTGGCTAAAAGTGGTGTCTCCCACGTTTTTGAGGTGTATGACACTTCATTATATGCATATAATCAACACAAGCCATTTCACTTCAATCTAGAGAGCATCTCTTGAAAGAAGAACAAGTGCTGAAAACTGTTTTGAGTTCTTGTGCTTCTTACTCCATTCTCTTTGAAAATTTCTTTGGTTTTTCTAGTGAAAAACCATAGAGGAACCTCTTATCTAGTAGTGGACTTTATTTGAAGAATATCCAAGGTGAATCAAGCCAAGAACGAAGCCAAACAACTCAACATAGCTGCTGGAATTTTGGTGCAGAAAATTTCAGATTGTGTTGCTGTTTTGCTTGAGGATTAGGAGACACTTCAATAGATTATTCTTTTGTGAATAAGTTGGTGTCCATCACAAGTGATTGTCACTTGTAGGTATAAGCTTAATCTCTCTTCATTTAAGCTTTTAAGTTGCACAAACCATACACATGTTCAAGTAAGCTCAAATCTGAAAAACCAGAAAAAGTTTCTGAAAGTTTTTGTTTATTCCGCTGCCTTTTCTTGATCTTGAGCATACAAGGGCTTCTTGGGAGTGTCCTAACATGCATATCCTTCAGTGGTATCAGAGCTATAAGGATCCCTTGGTGTATGGTTTGTGAAATCAAGCTAAACATCACTCACTTGCACAAGCATACATTCTGAATTTCTGCTGTCAAAATGAACCTACTGTCATGTTTTTGCCTTTTGATTTCGGTTTTATGGTGTTGGACACCTAAGGAAAACTTTAATGACTTTATATACAACCTAACATGCTTTTAAGAAGTTAAGAAGCAAGCCTAGGTCGTGGAGGAGTCATGAAATCAACCTAAACTTTCAAACAAAAATCTGTTTTTGTTGTGCAGAAAAATCTGTGCACTTCCTTGCACTTGATTTCGGTTTCAAGGTTATGAGGGTGTGTTTGATTGACTCTCCACATGCTAAAACACCATTTAACATGTCTATGGAACACTTAAGTGTTCAACCAACAGATCCATTTGCATTGAAAGTCAATGAATCAAAATGAAATGCCATAGAAGCACATGAATGACATTTGCTAAATATTTAAGTTGTTAAGAAATGAATGAGGTTGTGAACTACATAATTCATAAACAACACTAATCTATGGTAGATCTACTGTCAAAGAGTTATGTTTACACTCTAATGGGTTGGTTTATTGATGTGCAAAAGAAAATAATGTAATACAACAAGCCAAAACACAACAACAAGCAAATTTTAGTTGCTGAATTTTTTTCAAACTTTATAAAAAATTGATGTTGCCTTGTTTGTGCTTGGAAGATTAATTATGTTTCTTTTGATGATGTATTTGTTAGATAATTATTGTTGAATGGTTCAACAAGTCATTGAAGCAATGGATTAAACGATACGATCGTTTGACATCCGGTTTGGGCTAAAATGTTTATGCCCGTGGAACTTCACATCAAAGGTTTGGAAAAATATGATTTTTCAAAATTAATCACATATAAATCAATTTTAAATTAATTAAATTCTTTAATTAATTTTTGATTTGATATATGATGGTTAATCAAATTAGATTTGATTAAAAATAATAGTTTGTGCAAATTTTTGTGAAATGGTTTCACATGAGTGAAATTATACTTGATTCAAATAATTAAATTTGATTTAATTATTTGGTAATAATATATGATATTATTATTCCGTGGATGATCGAGAGCCATGACCAATGTGCTAGGTGAATGCTAGGATTTATTTTTCATTCGGTTTTGTAATAATGAATTATCATTGCATAATGAGCTTGTTCTATAGCTCAATCCCCACCCTTGTGATGTATCCCTTTATGTGCCATGGAATTTTAATGTATGAAATTATAAATAGTTGGAGCTCGAAAGCGATGGAAATGATGATCAAGATTGAAGACCGAAGATATGTAAAATAAATTAATCAATATAATAGGATTGCATTGCATACCTACATTACCTAGGGTACGACCTAGATCCTTGTCTCGGTAAAACAAGGATCGACATAGCTCTCGGTGATCGATCATCCTAAATATTTAAGTATATATATATGCAATATATATAGTAAATTAGTATGTATGTTATACAATAACAAATTTGTATGAATCCAGCAAACATACTACAAACATGGCACAATTTTGAAATGTTCAAAAGATGAGTTAAATTTCAAAATTAAAATCCCTTATTTTGAATACGATTCAAAATTAATATCAAGACCGTTAAAGGGATAATTAAATTATTTAATAATTCCTGCCTTCCATCAACAGTGGTTGCATGATGAACGCTACCCATGGTCAGGTCTGGCTCATATTATTGGGGAGATCTGGACATCGGAAAGCTGTGACCTCCACTGACATACGTGATGTGAGTTAATTGGAACTCCCATGACTTCGGCTCATATTATTGGGGATCTTATGGGACCGTCCATTGTAGCTCGACATTGATGGGTTGGTTTGACATGAAATTTATATGAGGCGTCATATTATTGGGCTCATATATAATCATGAGGCAAATAACATGAAGGTTACATTCGATGTAATTGGAAACTACCTTTGAGAATTGAGATCGACTGATATTACTCAGGGATCAAAATTAGCCAATTGGACTTCATGTTCTCATTGAGGAAATACGATTTATCGTTTTCATTAAAGGGTGGTGAAAATGTCAAAAAAGTGGGAGGGTAATTCATAAAATAAAAGACCATATTTTATGTCTTATTAAATTGATTTAATAATCAGTAACATTTTATCTGTCTTCTTTTTCAGTTAAAAATTTCGAATATGGCTAATCGCAATCCATTATCTGCTATCCTTGAGACAAACAAACTTACTGGACCAAACTACTCTGGTTGGCTAAGAAACCTAAAAATCGTGCTTGCGTCGGAGAAGTTAACATATGTACTAACAAAAGCACCTCCAAAAGAGGCGGCTAAAGACATCAACCCTTATGAGCTGAAGAAGCTTGAGACGTGGTGGGACCATGATCTTAAAGCTAAGTGTTATATATTGGCTTCAATGTCAAATGAATTACAAAGGCGATTTGAGAATGTTGTGAATACTGCTGACATTCACCTACACCTACAAGATTTGTATGGTGAACAAACAAGAGCTGAAAGGTTCACAACCGTAAAATCACTCATGACTGCACGTATGCGAGAAGGAACTTCGGTTCATGAGCATGGTGTCCGCATGATTGGGTACATTGAGCGGTTGGTAAGCCTAGACATGGTTCTTCCCCATGAGCTTTTAGTTGACGTCCTGCTATTGTCTTTACCAAATTCATTTGATGGGTTTGTGGTAAACTTCAACATGAATAAGATTGAGGCCACCCTTGAAGAATTGGTCAACATGCTTACTTCATTTGAAGCAACCATGATAAAGGAGAAACCGGTTCTCCTAGTTGGCTCTTAGTCTCGTGCGAAGAAATGGACTAAAGGAAAAGGGCAAGAAGCGTTCTGCTCCAACCCGGAAAAACAAACCCAACAAGAAGCGTCTGTTGAACGCTCCCAAAACCGACAAGAAAGACGATGTTTGTTTTCACTGCAAACAACCTGGGCATTGGATGCGCAATTGCAAAGATTATCTCGCTCAGAAACGTTCTGAAAAGGGTATGTTATACATAGAAATAAATGTCTCGATTAATACTTCTTCTTGGGTATTGGATACCGGCTGTGGTTCTCATCTATGCAATGATTTGCAGGTGATGACAAGAAGCAAGCGACTCAGGGAAAGTGAGACTTTCTTGAGGATGGGCAATGGAGCAAGAGTTGCTGCAAAAGCTAAAGGGGATGTTTATTTAGTGTTGAATAATAACTTTAAGTTGTATCTTAAAGATGTTTTGTATGTTTCTGATCTTGTGAAAAACATTATATCCATTCCTATGTTAGATAGAGATGGATTTGTTTGTACGTTTGCAAAAGGGTTTTGCAATATTTATAGAAATGAATGTTTGATTGAAAATGGGGAATTAGAAAATGATCTTTACAACTTGAAAATCAAAGAGATCCCGATAAATAATATGCAATTACATGAATCAACAACATCAAAACAAAAGGTTGATAGTCTCAACCCAGCACACTTATGGCATGCTAGACTAGGTCATATTTCCCCAACAAGGATGTCAAAGCTAGTGGGAGTTGGCATGTATGACATGTCAAATATAAACTCCTTACAAACTTGTGAATCATGTTTGAAAGGAAAAATGACTAAGTTACTATTTAATGGTAAAGTCGAACGTGCACATGACCTATTGGATTTGATCCATGCGGATGTGTGTGGTCCACTTAGTATTGGTACTAAGTATGGACATACTTACTTCATTACCTTTACCGATGATTATTCAAGGTACGAGTATGTGTTCTTGATGAAACACAAATCTGGATCTTTTGAAAGGTTCAAAAATTTAGAAATGAAGTTGAAAAGCAACTTGGTAAAAATATTAAAACTCTTCGATCTGATCGAGGTGGAGAATATTTAAGTACCGAGTTTCAAAACTATCTAAAAGAGAATGTAATTCTCTCTAATTTAACTCCTCCTGGAACACCACAATTAAATGGTGTTGCAGAACGTCTAAATAGGACATTGATGGATATGATCCGATCAATGATGAGCTTCACTGAATTGCCTTCTTCGTTTTGGGGCTATGCGCTTGAAACAGCTATGATGTTATTGAACAATGTACATACTAAAGCAGTGAATAAGACACCATATGAAATATGGAAAGGAAAGGTTCCTAAATATTCATACATAAAGGTATGGGGGTGCCCTGCTTATGTAAAGCAGGAAGTGGGGAATAAATTGGATAGTCGATCCATTTTATGCTACTTCATAGGGTATCCAAAGAATTCTATTGGATATTATTTCTATTATCCTAAAGAAATAAAGGTGTTTGTTTCTAGGAATGCCACCTTCCTCGAGAAGGAATTTCTTTTGGATAGAAAAGGCAATATAGTAGAGCTTGAAGAAGTTCAAGCACAACCCACTGAAGATCTTACACCTCAGCAGCCAATAACTGAGATACACGTACCTATAAGATCCGAAAGGACTTCAAGACCACCTATAAGATATGGTCTTCTTCTTGAAGGTGATCAGGTTGGACCTGAATTTGGATGTGATCCAAGAACTTTTAAAGAAGCTATTTCTGATGTTGATGCATCCCAATGGCTTGAAGCTATGCAATCAGAGTTTGACTCGATGCATTCCAACCAAGTTTGGTCTTTAGTAGATCCTTCTAATGAAATCGTTCCTATAGGTTGCAAATGGATTTACAAAAGGAAACTTTGGGTGGATGGGAAGGTATTGACCTTCAAAGCTCGATTGGTGGCAAAAGGTTATACTCAAAGGCCAGGAATTGACTATGAGGAAACTTTTTCACCAGTAGCTATGTTCAAGTCCATTAGGATACTGCTAGCCATAGCAGCATGATATGACTATGAAATATGGCAAATGGATCTAAAGACAGCTTTGCTTAATGGCAACATTAAAGAAGAGATTTATATGTCTCAACCAGAGGGGTTTACATCCATGGGAAGTGAGCATAAGGTATGCAAACTTCAGAGATCTATTTATGGTCTTAAACAGGCATCAAGAAGTTGAAACTTCAGATTTGATGACACTATCAAAGAGTTTGGTTTTGTTAAAAATCCTGACGAACAATGTGTGTATAAAAAGGTTCATAGGGATGCAGTAACATTCCTAATACTTTATGTTGATGACATTCTACTAATTGGGAATGATGTAGGAATGCTGCAATCAACTAAAGTTTGGTTGTCCAGTAAATTCTTGATGAACGATATGGGTGAAGCATCCTATATATTGGGCATAAAGATCTATAGAGATAGATCAAAAAGGATGTTGGGTTTGACCCAAGCTACCTATATAGATACCATATTGAGGAGGTTCTCTATGAAAGAGTCCAAGAGAGGACATCTACCAATGTGTCATGGAGTTTTTCTATCTAAATCAATGTGCCCTAAAAATGATGAGGAGATAGAGATGATGACACGCGTACCGTACGCATCAGCCATTGGTAGTGTCATGTATGGTATGATTTCAACAAGGTCTGATGTTGCATTTGCTCTGAGTGTCACGAGTAGATATCAGGCAAACCCCGGTCCAATGCATTGGAAAGCCGTGAAAGATATTCTTAAATACTTACGAAGGACTAAGAATATGTTCATGGTATACGGTGGAGGAGAACTAAAATTGGAAGGCTATACTGACTCTAGCTTCCAAACAGATGTGGATGATTCGAAATCAACCTCTGGTTTGTATTTATACTCAAGGTGGCGCTGTCTCATGGAAGAGTTCCAAACAAGACACCGTGGCGGATTCCACTACTGAGGCAGAATACATAGCAGCATCGGATGCAGCTAAGGAGGCCGTTTGGATGAGAAATTTCATCAAAGAGTTGGGTGTTATTCCTTGTACTGTTGATCCAGTCTCGGTATACTGCGACAACACTGGTGCCGTTGCGCAAGCAAAGGAACCCAGATCTCATCACAGATCCAAACATATACTGAGGAAGTTCCACATTATACGGGAGATTTTGGGAAGAGGATACATCATTGTTGAGAGGGTAGCCACTGCAGATAACGTTGCTGATCCGCTTACTAAGCCCCTGCCAGGACCATTGTTTGAAAAAACATCACGATGCAATGGGTTTAAAACTAATGAGTAGTTGGCATTAGGGAAAGTGGGAGATTGTTAGAGAGGGTGCCCATAATGCCAACAGTTGGCAAGACATTATTGACTCTATGTAAAAACAATCTTTATTTAATACAATTTATCTTCTACTTTTATGGAAATTTTTATCTATATACTCATGCAAGCTGCATTGATAAAGACCTTGAATATACTATAGTGCATGAAAGATGAGACATCATTGGATGGTAGTCATGAAACACATCTTTATTTATATTCTAAACATAGTTCGTAGTCGATTAAGCCGCCCAAAAGAAGGATAAGGGTCGCTTGAGATTGAGACTATCATCTGTGATGTGGAGTACCATGTTTCATTGGTAAGAGACATAGGATGTCCGAAGCATACAGATGGTGACACATATGATGTGTTCATAGAACTACCCTTGTAGGACTTTCCAAGTGGTTATCAGTTTTCGAGTAGATGAAGTCCTGATTATGGTTGTACATCATTAGTCCTTATGACCTGGGACAACACTAGGCTCTATGTACTAATACTACGCTTTGATCAGCTTACTGGCTCCGAGAGAGCACCACAATGGCATGGTTGGGGGTAGCTATAACATACATGAGAGTCAGTGGTTGTAGTCGGAGATTCACCACACATTTGAGAAATGTGGATATCCTATATGATCTAAGGAAATGATAATTTATTTAGTCTCTGGCCAGAGCATGATATATGCTTTAGGGAAATGGTTTCTCTAATTGCATATACGATACCATTATGCATTATCCAAAATGATATCATATAACTATTGAATCGTAGGCAACTCTCGATATACCAATGGTTGCTAATTCGATTGGGATATATGAGATGAAGGGACCGTACTCTACGCTAACCATAATCTACTGGTTCTTGCAGGCACTATCAGTGATACCTAGGGAATCATGGGGCGATGCTGCTAGGCGCTCATACCATGTTTCAATGGGTCTAATCAAAATTTGTTATGACATTTGAGAGTCAATAATTGACTACTGAATGGGGCAAAGAAGGGTAAGCTCGCATAAGGAATAAATGTTATTCCGAATCACAAAGGTTGTGAACCCACGGCTAGCTGTATCCCTGAACCATTGAGGGTCACACAATTACTAGATTTGAGAATCCCGTTGAGATAGTTAAGTTCAATGGTTGAATTTAACGACTAACCTTTAATTGGATTAAACGTTTATTATTTTCAATAGTTGAAAAATTGAGAGAAACATATAAAATAAATTGAAGTGTTCCATTTATTTTAGATATATTAAATTCATTAGACTTGAATTGTTCAAGCCCAAATGAATTTTATTGGACTTGAATTGTTCAAGCCCAAGTGAGTGTTAATGGACTTGAATTGTTCAAGCCCAATTGTATTTTAATGGACTTGAATTGTTCAAGTCCATTATGCATTGGATCTTGTACGACAAGAAGTCATTTGTTGATTATATAATATATATTTATTTATATACAAATATATAATATTGGGTTTTCAAATTGTTGCGCACTTGCCAAATGATTTGTTCCATTATATGACTTGATTGTGGGTATCTCACTCACATTCCTTTTCTATTATTGATAGACAACTCTTCCTTTGGCTAAAAGTTGTGTCTCCCATGTTTTTTAGGTGTATGACACTTCATTATATGCATATAATCAACACAAGCCATTTCACTTCAATCTAGAGAGCATCTCTTGAAAGAAGAACAAGTGCTGAAAACTATTTTGAGTTCTTGTGCTTCTTACTCCATTCTCTTTGAAAATTTCTTTGGTTTTTCTAGTGCAAAACCATAGAAGAACCTCTTATCTAGTAGTGGACTTGATTTGAAGAATATCCAAGGTGAATCAAGCCAAGAACGAAGCCAAACAACTCAACATAGCTGCTGGAATTTTGGTGCAGAAAATTTCAGATTGTGTTGCTATTTTGCTTGAGGATTAGGAGACACTTCAAGAGCATATTCTTTTGTGAATAAGTTGGTGTCCATCACAAGTGATTGTCACTTGTAGGTATAAGCTTAATCTCTCTTCATTTAAGCTTTTAAGTTGCACAAACCATACACATGTTCAAGTTAGCTCAAATCTAAAAAACCAGAAAATGTTTCTGAAAGTTTTTGTTTATTCCGCTGCCTTTGCTTGATCTTGAGCATACAGGGGCTTGTTGGGAGTGTCCTAACATGCATATCCTTCAAGGTGTACCTCCGCATAGCTAGTTAGCAATGACAATAATGTGCCTTCCGGCCACAATGCGACCTAAACCGAGGGACGTTTATGGCCACATTGGAGCTTAATAACACCAATGCTCAAGGCTATTACGGATCAAACATGAAACAAAACAATCGAGCATCTCTGTGGGGACCTCGGGTTGCTAATCTCATCTTATAGGGCGATTAATAACTAAAATATTCAATCAGAATATTAGTCTGCTTAGAACTCAAATAAATAAAACAGGACATTTGGCGACGCAAAACCATACATTTGGTGATGCGAAAACACGTCGCGAAAAGAATAAAATTAATTTTTTTTTTTACACCCACACGGACCTTGGTCCGGACCCCCACACGGACCTAGGCACGGGGTACGTGCCTCTTCTAGATCAGGGTCCGTGCCCAAGGCAAAATGCAAAAATGAAGAAATTGCAAACCAGTGGGCTACACGGACCTTGGCACATGGCATGCACGGGGTCCATTCCTTCTTTCTTCTAAAAGTGTTCGGAAACAATAGGGTACACGGACCCTTACCCAAAATATGCACGGGGTCCATGCCCTGCTATAAAAATTCAGAATATGAAACATGTCAAGATGTACAGCAAAGCATAAAATTCTTGTACACATCTCAAAGCTCAGAAACATGCATTTTGATTCAAATACATACTCATAAACATAAACGAATACTAGCAAATATAAATACAAAGATTCTTATTGTATTCTAACATTTTTCACAACTCAAAAGACATGTTATCTTGCTTAAAAACCCGAGTCCTCACATTCTAAAATTCTATCTCGAGCTATCCCTGTCGCTTCTGACCAGCTCCTGCCCCACCTATTGCCATGCACACATACAAAACAAAGCAATAGTCGGATAACTCTGGTGAGAATAAATCCCAGTATAAAGAACAAAACATGCAATAGAATAAACATGAATGCAATGCATGTTTCAAATGAAGGCTATCAATTCTGATATCAATCGAATATTGGTTCTTGCGATCCCGAGGAAATAAAATCTTCAACGAACACCAACTCATCCAATCGAGGTGAAGTCAAATACTTTATTTCCTCTGACTTTGGTGCAACTATAGTGAGTCTTCTGGCTCTGAAAGTAAGTCTACAATCCGTGCCACTCAACTAAAGCTCTCCAAACGTCATATGCACTCTAGGCCTTTCAACCCTCTGTGCTTTTCAGGGTGGAGTTCAAGATGAATGCAACATGTTCTGTATGCATTAAATGCTATAAAACATCTTGAACACTTAATCAAACAAGCAAGACAATCATTTAATCACATAACGCACATAATCAAACAAGTATGTGATTAACAAAGGAATACTCAAAACAATAGCTATTTCGAGTGTTCTATCCCATCTGGATTAGCTGTCATTTATACCTTTCAATAGCACGTCTAAAAGTACTTCAAGTCTGCAATGACATCAAGGATAAAACATATCAAAAGGTTGCTCAATTTCTCAACTCAATCTCAAGTGCAATGCTAGCAAACCTTGCTTCAACTCCTTCTTGGTTCGAATCGGAAATATCGAGTCGTCAAACTTCAATATACAACTGAAATGAAGTGTTTGGAACTATTAAAATAAGCTTCAACTCAATACAATTATACCATTCATTCGACACATTCAAACTTGTACAAATTCTGAAACCGGCGGCGTAACGTCTAAAAACCGGAAATCCAAACTATATCCAAATCAATCTAACAATCAATTCCCAACATAATCTCTATCATATCAGCTCAATAACATAAAAATCAGTAGCATTCACATATGGTAGTGTTCGAAATTTGCTTTCTAAAATCATATAAAATCCGAACGATAGTCTTTTTCCGAACCGTCTGCGAATACGTAATCGGTACAGCTCATAAATGCTTATATCT
The DNA here is from genome assembly GCF_033568475.1 of Henckelia pumila. NCBI lineage: Eukaryota > Viridiplantae > Streptophyta > Magnoliopsida > Lamiales > Gesneriaceae > Henckelia > Henckelia pumila. The sequence goes on from NC_133123.1 coordinate 207,149,718, forward strand.
TAAAATCATAAATTTCCATCTTCAATATCAAAATAAAATATGATAAAGATGAATGAAACTTGTACCAAAACGAAGGTCTCAGAGCGGTGATAGTAGATATATATTTATTGTAAATTTCTGACGGCTGAATCAAAATATATCGGAGCTTTAACCGGATGAAAATGGCGTTGAAGGTGATTTCTGATGTTGGTATCCTCTTCACGTGTGTTTGCTAGGAAAGAGATGAAAGTGTAGATATATATTAGCCAAATTGCAGTTTAGTCCCTGAACTTTTGGCTATTTGCAATTCAGTTCCCGGAAAAGCGATTTAATTCAATTTCAATCCTTATTCATTTAAGAATATTAGAATTTAATTCTAAACTCTAAATATTCCCAAATTAAATATTCTCGGATTAAAATTAAATAATCCCGGGCCTTACATTTCTCCCCCACTAAGGCATGAGTTCGTCCTCGAAATCATAAGCAAGCTGTATAGACAATCTGTATACACATAAGATAAATAAATAACATAAAGCAGAATAAGAACTCACATCAATGAAACAACTCTGGAAATCTCTGTCTCATATCTGCCTCAGTCTCCCAAGTCGCTTCTTCAGTGCCATGTCGACTCCACTGAACCTTGACTAGCTGAATTGTCTTATTTTTAGCTGTTTGTCTTTACGATCAAGAATCTAAATAGGCTGCTCAAAATAACTGAGAGTCTCGTCAAGTTCAGCTTCATCAGGCTGAAGAATATGGGAAGGATCAGGCTGATACTTCCGCAGCATAGAGACATGGAATACGTCATGAATACCAGACAAAGATGGAGGAAGAGCGAGTCAATAAGCAAGATCGCCTATCTTCTCAATAATCTCATACGGACCAATAAAACTCGGTGATAACTTTCCTCTCTTTCCAAATCTGACTGTACCTCTAAACGGAGAAATCTTCAAGAAAACTCTGTCTCCCTGATCAAAAGATAGAGGTCTTCGTCTGATATTTGCATATTTTTCTTGTCTGTCCTGAGCTGTTTTCATTCTTTTCTGTATAAGCTTCACTTTGTCAGTCATTTCTCGGACCATATCAGGCCCAACATCAGGAACTTCTGAGATATCATCCCAATATAATGGTGATCTACATTTCTTTCCGTACAGTGCTTCAAAAGGAGCCATCTCAATACTCGTCTGATAGCTGTTATTATAAGACAATTCTGCAAGTGGTAATGAATCTTGCCAACTAGTACCAAAATCTAGTACTACAGCTCTCAGCATATCCTCAAGTGTCTGGATAGTCCGTTCTGACTGTCCGTCTGTTTGAGGATGATAGGTTGTACTCAGATTCAATTGAGTACCAAGAGCTTGTTGCAAGCTATGCCAAAAGTGTGATGTAAATCTAGGGTCTCGATCTGAAACGATAGATTTAGGCACACCATGTAATCTTACCACTTCTCTGACGTAAATTTCTGTCATCTGATCATGTATATATGTCATTCTGTATGGAATGAAACATGCTGATTTCGTCAATCTGTCAATAATCACCCAAATGGCATCACACCCTCGGGATGAACGTGGTAGCTGTGTAACGAAATCCATGGAAATGTGATCCCATTTCCATTCTGGCACTGATAAACTCTGTAATAGACCACCTGGCTTATTTCGTTCAGCCTTTACCTGTTGGCAATTCAGACATCTGGATACAAATTCAGTCACATTTGACTTCATCTGTTTCCACCAATACTGCATTTTTAGATCATTATACATTTTTCTGCCACCAGGATGAATACTAAATCGACTGTTGTGAGCCTCTTTCAGTATCTGCTGTTTCAAGTCTGAAACATCTGGAACAACAAGTCTGTTATTCACATATAATACATCATCAGCACTGGCCTGATATTCAGATTGATGTCCAGATCTGACAATAGCAATCGAATTCTGAATAGTCGGATCCTCTTTCTGTGCTTCTTTGATTCTCATTAACAGTTCTGGCTCAGCTTTTATTGCACAAACACGGATAGGTCGCATATCTGTTTCAAATACTAATCCAGAAATACAACAATCTTCCACCATTTGAGATACACCTATCGTAGATAAGGATAAAGAACATACCTTTCTACTCAAGGCATCTGCAGCTGCATTGGATTTCCCTAGATAGTATTTAATCTCGCAATCGAAATCTTTCAGTAAATCTAGCCATCTACACTGTCTCATATTCAATTCTGATTGCGAAAACAGATATTTCAAACTTTTATGATCAGAAAAGATGTCAAACTTCTCACCATAAAGATAATGTCGCCATATCTTCAATGCAAAGACGATAGCGGCAAGCTCCAAATCATGGATAGGATACTGAGTCTCATGTGGCTTCAATTGTCTCGAAGCATAAGCGATAACATGCCCTCGCTGCATAAGCACACAACCCAGACCCTTGTGAGAAGCATCACAATAAACAACAAAATCACCCGTACCTGATGGAATCGTCAAGAAAGGTGCACTTGTAAGCCTCTTCTTCAACTCCAAGAAACTAGCTTCACAAGCTTCAGTCCAGACATACGGCTTATTTTTCTGAGTTAACTGCGTAATAGGCTTGGCAATGCTGGAAAAATCTCGGATAAATCAGCGATAGTATCCTGCTAAGCCCATAAAACTTCGTATTTCTGGAACTGATGTAGGTCTAGGCCAATTCAGTATAGCCTCTACCTTGCTTGGATCCACTGAAATCCCATCATCTGAAATAATATGCCCAAGAAACACAACTTTCTGCAACAAAAATTCACATTTCGATAACTTGGCATATAATTTCTCATTTCTCAAAGTCTGTAAAATGATTCTGAGATGTTCAGCATGATCATGTACATTCTTGGAATATATCAAGATATCATCGATAAAAATAATGACAAAGTCATCAAAGTATTTCTGAAATACCCGATTCATCAATCCCATAAATACTGCAGGAGCATTGGTTAAACCAAAAGGCATGACAATAAATTCATAATGTCCATACCTTGTTCTGAAAGCAGTTTTAGGGATATCTTCATCTCGTACCCTCAGCTGATGATATCCGGATCGCAAATCAATCTTAGAATAGATACTCGAACCATGTAGCTGATCAAACAAATCATCTATTCTAGGCAGTGGATATTTATTCTTGATGGTTACCTTGTTCAGTTGCCGATAATCAATACATAAGCGCATTAAACCATCTTTCCTTCGTACAAATAGTACCGGAGCGCCCCAAGGTGAAACGCTCGGCCTAATGTATCCCTTAGCCAACAAATCTTCCAGCTGATCCTTCAACTCCTTCAATTCAATAGGTGCCATTCTGTAAGGAGCTTTGGATATTGGTTGCGTACCTGGCATTAAATAAATACTGAAATCTATCTCTCGGACTGGAGGTAAACCAGGAATTTCATCAGGAAATACATCAGCAAATTCATGCACAACTAGAATATCTGTTACTGCTGGACTGGATTTCAATACATCGACTGCATAAATAAGAAATCCTTCTACACCTCTCTGCAATAAACGGGTCATAGATAATACGGATATCAAAGGGATTTTAGCTCGAGAACCCTTACCGTAGAATTTCCATTCAGATGCCATTTCTGGTCTAAATCTAACCACTTTCTGGAAACAATCTACAGTCTCCCTGTACTTGGTTAACATGTCTATACCGAGAATACAATCGAAATCTGATAATCCAAGTACTATACAATCTATATCAATCACAATCCCGTCATATTGCAAAGCACAATTTTGAATCATTCGAAGAGAAATAATACCTTCACCCAAAGGTGAAGAAATAGAAACAACAGTAGGCAATGGCTCAGACGATAAAGAATGCATCATAACAAATTTTTCAGAGATGAATGTATGTGATGCACCTGTATCTATCAAAACATAGGCAGGATAACCATAAATAGAGCAGTTACCTTCTATGACATCGTCAGGTGCCGCCTGAGCCTGCTCCTCAGTAAGTGCAAATACTCGAGCCTGTTGTCTAGGAGGTTGAGTCACAGTCTGGCTTCCTCCTTCTTTGGTCTGTTGCTGAGGCTGGAATGAATGCACTGATTGCCTTTCTGCCTGAGGTGCTGGTCGAGAAGAACTTGCACCAATTGCTCGTTGAGGACATACTTTGGTGTAGTGACCTAGTTGGCGACAAATATTGCAATTTTCTGACACTCCTCGACACTGATCAGTAGCATGTCGTCCACCACACTTACCACAAAATACTCCTGACTCACCAGTTCTCTGCCCTGCACCAAACTGTCGTTGTCCACTCGAACTGGAAGAACTACTACCTGGCCTTTTGAATTGCTTTCCTTTTGGCCTGAATCTTGAATCCTTTCTGCCACTGTTTCCTCCCTCAAATCTGGGAGATGGTTGCTGAAACTGTGGCGGATTCTGTGGAACTAATGCTGATACAGGCTGTGGAGCTGGCTGTGGAATGAACGGTGTTCCTCGTTGTCGCAAGATACTTGCTTCTGCTCCCTTAGCTTTGTTCAAAGCGTCAGCAAAAGTATTGGGTCTTCCACTGTTCACCAAAGTAAACACATCTGGATTGAGGCCATTGATAAACTGATCTGCCATAGCTTCATCAGTCGCTGCTATATGTGGAGCAAACTTCAAAAGACTTGAAAATTTGGCCACATATTCTTCGATATTCAAGTTTCCTTGCCTCAGATTGGCAAATTCAGCACCCTTATCCTTCCTGTATGAGACTGGAAAGAAACGTTGATAGAACTCAGTTTTAAATACAGTCCAGGTGATATTCGTACCTCGTTGTTCTTGTAGTAACCCAGAAACCATTTTAAGATAATAATATGCTAAACATGATTAAGGGTTGATAATTAACCAATTTCGGAGTGTTATTGGACTTCGGAAGAGAATTTAGGCTTTTGACTTTGGGCCAGATCGGAAGCTCCGAACCCAGATCGGAAGCTCCGAACCCAGATCGGAAGCTCCGATCCTGACCACTTCGGAAGCCGATCGGATGCACGGAGATCGGAAGCTACGATCAGGAACGGAAGTTCCGATCTCTGTCAGCCAGCGATGCCCGATGACTCAGCCGCGAGTTTTGACAAGTATTGATCAAGGAGGAGATCGGAAGATCCGATCCCGACGATCGGAAGTTCCGATCCCGACTTGTCGAACATGCACAGAGTGAGCTGGATCGGAAGCTCCGATCCCGAGATCGGTGGTTCCGATCCTGGCCGAGAAATTTGGCTATAAATAGGGCTTCGCAGATTCAGTTTTGAATTACGAATTCCCAAGTTTCCTTCTTCAGTTATATAGTGTGAGATATACACTTGAGGGCCCTATCGGTTATAATCGAAGTTCTGGAATAACCAAGTTGTGGTTATAGTCATCCAGGACTAGCGTCTCCAAAGGGCTTACTACGGACGAAGGTATGGTCCGGGAATCTATTTAAGTTTTGGGAGTACTTATTAGCTTAGTTAAGGCTTATAGAACTTGTGTAGTGATACGGTGAACTTTTGAATATAGGCTTGGAACCTAGGATCTACTTACTTGAACTAGCCTAGAGGTACGTACACATTGACTGAGATTGCCAGCGAGTATACATGTTTATATGTTGCATTTATTTGGCATTATTATATGGCATGATGTATGATTTACCGTTTTCTATACTCATATGTCATGTGCATATATACGTTGAGCCTATTCCTTGTTATACCTGATTATAGAGCCGCTCAGCTCTATACTCGATAGTCTGTCACTGAGAGTACCGCGACGGCGGGGGCATTTATGTCTGTCTACTCTGGTGTACTAGACGAGTGTGGTTGCACCCAGAGGTTGATCCGTGCGGTGGCAGCACTCATATGGCGCCGGTTCTGAGCATGACTTTTTGGATGATCTTTTACCAGTCATCATGTTGCATGCATTATATACATATGTTTACTCATGTCTATGTACTGGGCGTTAGCGCTCACGTCCTAGTTTTTATCTTGGACACCCTATTCCATGGGGCAGGTCGCAGGATGGACGGAGCTGGTAGTTCAAGGCAGGAATAGGGAGCAGGAGCCTTGAGGAGTTTTTATACAGCATGATTTGTTAGTTGTATACTGTTTACTTTTAAGAATTTCGATATGGTTGTATCACTACAGATTTAAGCCTGAATTTATATTACTAAGCTGATATGTAAATTATGGTTAAGTTTCCGCACGTTTTTACTCTGCTAATTATTTTGCTGTATTAAGTTTAATGCATGCTATTAGTTGCCAGTTAGTAGGTGATTCCATGCAGGGTCACTACATTTTTGGTATCAGAGCATGCATAGATTTTGGGATTAGTACTTGGGATTTAGTTTAGTCTTGAGTAATTCTTGCGCATTTGGGATTTTAATGTGCAATTCTTTTCAGGATATGGCTGACGAGAGTCACGGTAGTGTTGGCCAGGGTGGTGGTCATCATCATCATCGCCATCATCATCAGGATGATCGACATCGTCCTCATGAGGGTCGACGTCGCTATACTATTAATAAGTTCATGCAGGTAGGACCGAAACCCTTGGTAGGAGGCGAGAATCCTGAACAAGCTAGAGGCTGGATGTCTAAACTTGAGAGCACGTTCCGAGCTTTCGAGTGTACTGAGGAGTAGAAATTGGAAGTTCTAGAATTCGTTCTAGAGGATAGAGCACGTTTTTGGTGGGATGCCAAGGTTGCTCAGGCACGTACTGAGAGAGGACAGGTGACTTGGGAAGATTTCTGTTGGGAGTTTCAGAAATTATATTTTCCTCCGGCTGTTCGCCAAGCACGATCTATGGAATTTCTTACTCTGAGGCAAGGATCAATGACTATTGATCAGTATCAGCAGCGATTTCTTGATCTGCTACCCTTTAGTCCTCATATAAATGCGAGTGATGCGTCGAAGTATGATATCTTTCTACAAGGCCTGAACCAAGATATCTATGCACAGGTTGTCTTCTGTGATGACCCGGTATCTTATGAGACTTTGGTGAACCGTTGCCGTCTTGTGGAGACCAGCAACAGGCGGGGACAGTTGATGATGCCAGCACAGCCTAGTGGATTTGTTGAGCCTCGAGCTCAATCTGTTGTGCCATCTGTACCTACGTCTTCTTCTACTCCTACTACTTCGTCTGGTTCTCGTGGTTCACGAGGTACTTTCCGCTTTGGGAAGAAGAAGAAGAAGGAGGAGTTTTGTAGCCACTGTGGTGGGAAGCATCTTGCAGCTTCATGTCGGAGAGCTACTGGGGCGTGTTATATTTGTGGTCAGCAGGAACATCTGCGGAGAGATTGTCCTCAGTGTATGGGTTCTGCTAGTGGATCGGGATCCCAGGTTGGATCTCAGGCTTCTACTTTTCCACGTCAGCAGCCAGCACCACAGAGTTCTTCTGGTTTTCGTCCCCAGACTCAAGGGCAGGTGTTTGCTCTATCTCAGGAGCAGGCTACTGAGGGAAGCGATCGCATGTTGGCAGGTAACTTCTTGTTATGTGGTATTCCTGCACTTGTATTAATTGATACTGGAGCATCGCATTCCTTTATTTCTAGTCGCTTCGTTAAGAGACATAGATTACCTTATGTATCATTATATATTGATTTAGTTGTATCTACTCCGTTAGAGCAGGAGGTAGTAACTAAGCGTCTAGTGATGGGTTGCCTTCTGGAATTTGAGGGTAATGTGTTATCGGCTAATTTGATGATATTAGCGATGATGAATTTTGATTGTATTTTGGGAATAGATATGCTGTTTTGTTTGTCAAGAAGAAGGATGGATCGATGAGATTATGTATTGATTACAGGCAGTTGAATCGTGTCACCATCAAGAATAAGCATCCTTTGCCTCGGATTGATGATCTGTTCGATCAACTACAGGGTACTTCTGTCTATTCGAAGATAGATCTGAGATTTGGATACCATCAGATGCGGGTACGGGACTCAGATATATCTACGACTGCTTTCAGGACCAGATATGGGCATTATGAGTTTCTGGTGATGCCATTCGGTTTGAGGAATGCACCGGCAGTCTTTATGAATCTGATGAATCAGATATTTCGAGAGTATCTGGATAGATTTGTCATCGTCTTCATAGATGATATTCTTGTCTATTCTCATGACAAGGATGAGCATGCACAGCATTTGAGGATTGTTCTACAGACGTTACGAGATAAGCAGCTATATGCGAAATTGAGCAAGTGTGAATTCTGGCTTGATCGGGTAGTGTTTATCGGTCATGTGATTTCTAGTGAAGGGATATCTGTTGATCCTAGTAAGATAGAGGCAGTGCTGAACTGGTCTCGTCTGACGATGGTTGTTGAGATTCGTAGTTTCTTGGGTCTAGCGGGATATTACCGTCGGTTCATCGAGAATTTTTCACAGTTGGCCAGGCCTTTGACTCAGCTTACTCGGAAAGATGTTACCTTCATTTGGTCCTCAGATTGTGAGAAGTCGTTTCATGAGCTGCGTAGACGTCTTACTACTGCACCTGTGTTAGCTCTACCTTCTGGATCAGGAGGTTATGTTGTCTATACTGATGCCTTTGGTCAGGGGTTGGGATGTCTTTTGACACAGCATGGACATGTTATTGCCTATGCTTCTCGATAGTTGAAGACGCATGAGAATAATTATCCAGTGCATGATCTCGAGTTAGCCGCCATTGTATTTGCGCTCAAGATTTGGAGACATTATCTTTATGGCGAGAAATTTGAGATATTTACAGATCACAAGAGTTTGAAGTATTTATTCACTCAGGCAGAGTTGAATATGCGACAGAGACGCTGGATGGATCTTTTGAAGGATTATGATTGTGAAATCAAGTATCATCCAGGTTCTGCTAATCTTACTGCTGATGCTTTGAGTAGGCAGGTGAGACTTTCTGCAGTTCAGACTAATGAAATATCTCATATGATTCAAGAGTGTTGTTCATTGAGTTTTACGCTCAAGCACAAGAAAGGGAGGAATGGGATTCGTTTGTATACTATTCTATCTGAGCCAGCATTGTATTCTCGGATCAGAGATGCTCAGATATCTGATGTTAAGACTCAACGATTGGCACGTCTAGCCAATGGAGTTAATACATCTGGATTCCATTTTCAGGCAGATGGTTTATTGTGCCTATCTGATAGAGTGGTTGTACCTAATGTTGCGGAGTTCAGGAATGATATTTTATCTCAAGCTCGTAGGAGTCGATTATTAGTTCATCCTGGAAGTATGAAAATGTATAAGGACTTGCGAACTAGATTCTGGTGGAAGGGGATGAAGCGAAGTGTGTATCAGTTTGTTTCGAGATGTTTGGTTTGTCAACAGGTCAAGGCTGAACATCGACGACCAGGTGGATTACTGCAGAATCTTGAAATTCCCGAATGGAAGTGGGAGCACGTGACTATGGATTTTGTTACCCACTTGCCTATGACTTCACGTCAGTGTGATGCTATCTGGGTTGTCGTTGACCGTTTGATGAAATCAGCACATTTCATTCCTTATAACCGGGAGTATTCTTATGATCGCATGGCACGCTTAAATATCCAGGAGATTGTGCGATTGCATGGGATTCCAGTGAGTATTGTCAGTGATAGAGATCCGCGATTTACCTCACGTTTCTAGGGTAGTTTTCAGCAAGCGTTAGGTACCACTCTGAGTTTGAGCACGGCATATCATCCGGAGACTGACGGGCAGTCAGAGCGCACTATTCGTACGCTGGAGGATATGCTACGTTCTTCTGTCATGGACTTTGGCTTATCTTGGCAAGATCAATTACCTTTGATTGAATTTGCCTACAATAACAGTTATCATCATAGTATTGATATGGCACCTTTCGAGGCATTGTATGGTCGACGGTGTCGTACTCCGTTATTCTGGGATGAAGTCGGGGAACGGCAAGTCGAGGGTCCTGAATTGGTGCAACAGATTATAGACAAGGTAGATTTGATCAAGCATAGGATCAAAGTTGCTCAAGATAGACAAGCCAGTTATGCGAATATTCGCCGCAGGCCACTTCAGTTTGAGCCTAGTGAATATGTTTTTCTGCGAGTATCACCTTTCAGAAAGGTGATGAGATTCGGTGTGAAAGGCAAGTTATCTCCTCGTTACATTGGGCCTTTCCAGATACTGAAGAAGATCGGAGATGTTGCTTATCGTTTGGATTTACTGCCATCTCTTTCCAGTATACACAATGTTTTCCATGTTTCGTTACTTCGACAGTATATAGCTGATGAATCGCATGTGATTCAGTCTACTGATATTCAGCTAGAGCCAGATCTGTTTTTTGTTGAACGACCAATCTGTATCCTAGACAAGAAGGAGAAAGTTCTTCGGAACAAGACTATACCACTTGTGATGGTACAGTGGCAGCGCCGGGGCGTTGAAAAAGCAACTTGGGAAACTGAGAGTCGTATGCGAGCAGAATATCCTGAGTTGTTTTCTTTGTATTTTTGATTACCATGTAAGATGTAATTACCGTTGTTATAATAAGACATGGTTTGATGTTTCATATTGTTATCTTGATTTGTATTTAGATGTTATTTCGTGGACGAAATATCTAAAGGTGGGGATAATGTAGTAACCCAGAAACCATTTTAAGAAAATAATATGCTAAACATGATTAAGGGTTGATAATTAACCAATTTCGGAGTGTTATTGGACTTCGGAAGAGAATTTAGGCTTTTGACTTTGGGCCAGATTGGAAGCTCCGAACCCAGATCGGAAGCTCCGATCCTGACCACTTCGGAAGCCGATCGGATGCACGGAGATCGGAAGCTCCGATCAGGAACGGAAGTTTCGATCTCTGTCAGCCAGCAATGCCCGATGACTCAGCCGCGAGTTTTGACAAGTGTTGATCAGGGAGGAGATCGGAAGCTCCGATCCCGACGATCGGAAGTTCCGATCCCGACGTGTCGGACATGCACAGAGTGAGCTGGATCGGAAGCTCCGATCCCGAGATCGGTGGTTCCGATCCTGGCCGAGAAATTTGGCTATAAATAGGGCTTCGCAGATTCAGTTTTGAATTACGAATTCCCAAGTTTCCTTCTTCAGTTATATAGTGTGAGATATACACTTGAGGGCCCTATCGGTTATAATCGAAGTTCTGGAATAACCAAGTTGTGGTTATAGTCATCCAGGACTAGCATCTCCAAAGGGCTCACTACGGACGAAGGTATGGTCCGGGAATCTATTTAAGTTTTGGGAGTACTTATTAGCTTAGTTAAGGCTTATAGAACTTGTGTAGTGATACGGTGAACTTTTGAATATAGGCTTGGAACCTAGGATCTACTTACTTGAACTAACCTAGAGGTACGTACACATTGACTGAGATTGCCAACGAGTATACATGTTTATATGTTGCATTTATTTGGCATTATTATATGGCATGATGTATGATTTACCGTTTTCTATACTCATATGTCATGTGCATATACACGTTGAGCCTATTCCTTGTTATACCTGATTATAGAGCCGCTCAGCTCTATACTCGATAGTCTGTCACTGAGAGTACGGTGACGGCGGGGGCATTTATGTCTGTCTACTCTGGTGTACTAGACGAGTGTGGTTGCACCCAGAGGTTGATCCGTGCGGTGGCAGCACTCATATGGCGCCAGTTCTGAGCATGACTTTTCGGATGATCTTTTACCAGTCATCATGTTGCATGCATTATATACATATGTTTACTCATGTCTATGTACTGGGCGTTAGCGCTCACGTCCTAGTTGTTATCTTGGACACCCTATTCCATGGGGCAGGTCGCAGGATGGACGGAGCTGGTAGTTCAAGGCAGGACTAGGGAGCAGGATCCTTGAGGAGTTTTTATACAGCATGATTTGTTAGCTGTATACTGTTTACTTTTAAGAATTTCGATATGGTTGTATCACTACAGATTTAAGCCTGGATTTATATTACTAAGCTGATATGTAAATTATGGTTAAGTTTCCGCACGTTTTTACTCTGCTAATTATTTTGCTGTATTAAGTTTAATGCATGCTATTAGTTGCCAGTTAGTAGATGATTCCATGCAGGGTCACTACAGTTCTAATGCCCGTTTTGTTGTAATCCACAAACTTTTAGAAACTTCATGAAGTTGATGTATAACTAATCTGACACGACGGTCATCAGTATAATCGAGCGACTCAAACAACTGTTCTATACCCTCAAGCCAGTTTTCACAATCAACTGAATTTTTTGTTCCTTTCAGTTTTGGCGGTTTGAACGACTGGAATCGTTTGAGCAAAGTCTCCATTGGAGTAGCAGTAGGATCCATAGGATCAGCAGATGTACTACCCTGTGCATTCTGAGGTTCAGCAACTGGCAGTGGTACTACTGCTGGTTCGGCCTGGGGAACAACCAATGTATGTCTAGGAACCGGTGCTTTACGGGGAGGCATATCTGATTGTCAAATCGATTAGTGCATAAACAATATCATATGCAACAATTTATTCCATCCTTCTCTGATAAACATGCTCATGCGTTCTCATGAGAAGTCAGGTTCCGACTGAGGATAATCTGGAATACAATTGCATATATAGCATGTAGTAGCAATAAAAGCACATAATCATGCAATCACATAATTATTGCAATATAACGCATGCTAGCATAGAATGCACATAATCAGATACAACATGTAATCTCATGCAATATCAAACAATCAGACAGACTCAATCTACCCCGCTCACCAACTTCTATTTAAATCCAGAAACTTACGCTCTGATACCACCTGTTGTGGGGACCTCGGGTTGCTAATCTCATCTTATAGGGCGATTAATAACTAAAATATTCAATCAAAATATTAGTCTGCTTAGAACTCAAATAAATAAAACAGGACATTTGGCGACGCAAAAACATACATTTGGCGACGCGAAAACACGTCGCGACCTTGGTTCGGACCACAAGACGGACCTAGGCACGGGGTCCGTGCCTCTTCTGGATCAGGGTCCGTGCCCAAGGCAAAATGCAAAAATGAAGAAATTGCAAACCAGTGGGCTACACGGACCTTGGCACATGGCATGCACGGGGTCCGTTCCTTCTTTCTTCTAAACCTGTTCGGAAACAATAGGGTACACGGACCCTTACCCAAAATATGCACGGGGTCCGTGCCCTGCTATAAAAATTCAGAATATGAAACATGTCAAGATGTACAACAAAGCATAAAATTCTTGTACACATCTCAAATCTCAGAAACATGCATTCTGATTCAACTACATACTCATAAACATAAACAAATACTAGCAAACATAAATACAAAGATTCTTATTGTATTCTAACATGTTTCACAACTCAAAAGACATGTTCTCTTGCTTAAAAACCCGAGTCCTCACATGCTAAAATTCTATCTCGAGCTATCCCTGTCGCTTCTGACCAGCTCCTGCCCCACCTATTGCCATGCAGACATACAAAACAAAGCAATAGCCGGATAACTCTGGTGAGAATAAATCCCAGTATAAAGAACAAAACATGCAATAGAATAAACATGAATGCAATGCATGTTTCAAATGAAGGCTATCAATTCTGATATCAATCGAATATTGGTTCTTGGGATCCCGAGGAAATAAAATCTTCAACGAACACCAACTCACCCAATCGAGGTGAAGTCAAATACTTTATTTCCTCTGACTTTGGTGCAACTATAGTGAGTCTTCTGGCTCTGAAAGTAGGTCTACAATCCGTGCCACTCAACTACAGCTCTCCAAACGTCATATGCACTCTAGGCCTTTCAGCCCTCTGTGCATTTCAGGCTGGAGTTCAAGATGAATGCAACATGTTCTGTATGCATTAAATGCTATAAAACATCTTGAACACTTAATCAAACAAGCAAGACAATCATTTAATCACATAAGGCACATAATCAAACAAGTATGTGATTAACAAAGGAATACTCGAAACAATAGCTATTTCGAGTGTTCTATCCCATCTGTATTAGCTGTCATTTATACCTTTCAATAGCACGTCTGAAAGTACTTCAAGTCTGCAATGACATCAAGGATAAAACATATCAAAAGGTTTCTCAATTTCTCAACTCAATCTCAAGTGCAATGCTAGCAAACCTTGCTTCAACTCCTTCTTGGTTCGAATCGGAAATCTCGAATCGTCAAACTTCAATATACAACTGAAATGAAGTGTTTGGAACTATTAAAAGAAGCTTCAACTCAATACAATTATACCATTCATTCGACACATTCAAACTTGTACAAATTCTGAAACCGGCGGCGTAACGTCTAAAAACCGGCAATCCAAACTATATCCAAATCAATCTAACAATCAATTCCCAACATAATCTCTATCATATCAGCTCAATAACATAAAAATCAGTAGCATTCAGATATGGTAGTGTTCGAAATTTGCTTTCTAAAATCATATAAAATCCGAACGATAGTCTTTTTCCGAACCGTTTGCGAATACGTAATTGGTACAGCTCATAAATGCTTATATCTTAAAATCATAAATTTACATCTTCAATATCAAAATAAAATCTGATAAAGATTAATGAAACTTGTACCAAAACGAAGGTATCAGAGCGGTGATCGCAGATATATATTTATTGTAAATTTCTGACGGCCGAATCAAAAGATATCGAAGCTTTAACCGGATGAAAATGGCGTTGGAGGTGATTTATGATGTTGGTCTCCTCTTCACGTGTGTTTTCTAGGAAAGAGATGAAAGTTTAGATATATATTAGCCAAATTGCAGTTTAGTCCCTGAACTTTTGGCTATTTGCAATTCAGTCCCCGGAAAAGCGATTTAATTCAATTTCAATCCTTATTCATTTAAGAATATTAGAATTTAATTCTAAACTCTAAATATTTCCAAATTAAATATTCTCGGATTAAAATTAAATAATCCCGGGCCTTACAATCTCCAACCCCGATAAGTGTCAGAAATGCACCTCGAACTCTCAAACATTGGATATCGCCCCCATGATTTGACCGACCCGACTATGGGGGGAAAAACTCTTGCCGGAGTAGTCCCAAGCGCATTTATGCGATACCGAGGCACGCAAGATTCCTCACCGCTCGCCGATCCACGATAGCAACGACCATAATGTGTCTTCCGGCCCCATGTGTCCTAAACCGAGGGAGTTTGATGGTCGCATGAGACCTTAAGAACACCAATGCTCAGGGCTATTGTGGATCAAACATGCAACAATACAATCGAGCATCTCCAACCCCGACATGTGTCACAAATGCACCTCGAACTCTAAAACATTGGACATCGCTCCCATGATTTAACCGGCCCAACTGTGGGGGGGAACCCTTTGCCGGAGTTCCAAGCGCATTTATTCAATTACCGAGGCATCCCCCGCATGGACGCATTCAAGAAATTGCCCCAAGCACGAGATATCATGGGCGAACGAACTTAAAAGTATCGAGAATGAACCAAAAATCCCCGTTGATGTAACGGACCGACATGGGGATGAGAGGCCATACTAGAATCCCAAGCTTATTCTCAATCTCACGCAAAGCACAAAAACAAGAACGAAAAGATGCGGGACGGGGGGAGGGCCGGTGAGGTGGGGGAGGCACAATCGATAGAATGAAATTTCAAATCCCATTTCAAAGCATTGTGCAAACATTAGCTACGATGAAACGAGTGACGAACTTGTACGCACGCTTGATTCCCGAACATCAAATCCTTCTTTCCGACAAACCGTAATGGGAAACAAGCCTACAAACAGTTTAATGCACATTTTTCAAGCTCATGCGTGCACTATAACAAGAAACGGGGTTCGAAATGGCGCCCGGGTGAAAAATCGCCACCGCTGGTCGTCGGCCGGAAAACCGGCCGGAGCGGCGGCCGGAGGCGGCGACAATCGGGGGAGGTTGTCATGGGGTTGCCCGAGCATGGGGGGGCAATGGCAAGCATTGCCCCAACACCTCAACCAACCCCATGGCCAAACACCCTCCTCCCCCTATAGTATACTTAGAAAAAAAAACCCAAGTTTCAGGAAAAGTGCATATTTAGGCCGAGGTACACCTTCGCGGCCAGCTTATTTGAGGGACTACGGCCTTTAAGGTCGCGGAAGTTTGAGGCAATAACAGGTCTGTGATTCCCTTAGATGTTATAGGCTGCACGCGCGCTACACTGATGTATACAACGAGTCTATAGCCATGACCGACGGGTCTTGGTAATCTTTGAAATTTCATTGTGATGGGGATAGATCATTGCAATTGTTGGTCTTCAACGAGGAATTTCTAGTAAGCATGAGTCATCAGCTCGCGTTGACTAAGTCTCTGCCCTTTCTACACACCGCCCATCGCTCCTACCGATTGAATGGTCCGATGAAGTGTTCGGATCGCTCCGACTTTGGCGGTTCACTGCCCGCGTCGTAGCGAGAAGTCCACTGAACCTTATCATTTAGAGGATGGAGAAGTCGTAACAAGGTTTCCGTAGGTGAACCTTCAGAAGGATCATTGTCGAAACATCAAAGCAGACCCGCGAATATGTTTAAATAAGCTGCTACCGGTGGCCACGATGTTGGACGCATTTTTTTTTTGCGTCCAACGTCACGGCCTCGACCCCAAGCATCTTGCGAAGCTTCTTGGGAGTACCTAACCTATCTGCGTGGCAACCGCCAAGGAA
>NC_133123.1:207166332-207221332 GCF_033568475.1 Henckelia pumila
GCTTTAGTTGAGTGGCACGGATTGTAGACTTACTTTCAGAGCCAGAAGACTCACTATAGTTGCACCAAAGTCAGAGGAAATAAAGTATTGACTTCACCTCGATTGGATGAGTTGGGTGTTCGTTGAAGATTTTATTTCCTCGGGATCGCAAGAACCAATATTCGATTGATATCAGAATGATAGCCTCATTTGAAACATGCATTGCATTCATGTTTATTCTATTGCATGTTTTGTTCTTTATACTGGGATTTATTCTCACCAGAGTTATCCGACTATTGCTTTGTTTTGTATGTGTGCATGGCAATAGGTGGGGCAGGAGCTGGTCAGAAGCGACAGGATAGCTCGAGATAGAATTTTAGAATGTGAGGACTCGGGTTTTTAAGCAAGATAACATGTCTTTTGAGTTGTGAAAA
The DNA here is from genome assembly GCF_033568475.1 of Henckelia pumila. NCBI lineage: Eukaryota > Viridiplantae > Streptophyta > Magnoliopsida > Lamiales > Gesneriaceae > Henckelia > Henckelia pumila. Next base: position 207,166,746 of record NC_133123.1, read on the forward strand.
ATGTTAGAATACAATAAGAATCTTTGTATTTATATTTGCTAGTATTCGTTTATGTTTATGAGTATGTATTGAATCAAAATGCATGTTTCTGAGCTTTGAGATGTGTACAAGAATTTTATGCTTTGCTGTACATCTTGACATGTTTCATATTCTGAATTTTTATAGCAGGGCATGGACCCCGTGCATATTTGGGTAAGGGTCCGTGTACCCTATTGTTTCCGAACACTTTTAGAAGAAAGAAGGAATGGACCCGTGCATGCCATGTGCCAAGGTCCGTGTAGCCCACTGGTTTGCAATTTCTTCATTTTTGCATTTTGCCTTGGGCACGGACCCTGATCTAGAAGAGGCACGTACCCCGTGCCTAGGTCCGTGTGGGGGTCCGGACCAAGGTCCGTGTGGGTGTAAAAAAAAAAATTAATTTTATTCTTTTCGCGACGTGTTTTCGCATCACCAAATGTATGGTTTTGCGTCGCCAAATGTCCTGTTTTATTTATTTGAGTTCTAAGCAGACTAATATTCTGATTGAATATTTTAGTTATTAATCGCCCTATAAGATGAGATTAGCAACCCGAGGTCCCCACAGAGATGCTCGATTGTTTTGTTTCATGTTTGATCCGTAATAGCCTTGAGCATTGGTGTTATTAAGCTCCAATGTGGCCATAAACGTCCCTCGGTTTAGGTCGCATTGTGGCCGGAAGGCACATTATTGTCATTGCTAACTAGCTATGCGGAGGTACACCTTGAAGGATATGCATGTTAGGACACTCCCAACAAGCCCCTGTATGCTCAAGATCAAGCAAAGGCAGCGGAATAAACAAAAACTTTCAGAAACATTTTCTGGTTTTTTTAGATTTGAGCTAACTTGAACATGTGTATGGTTTGTGCAACTTAAAAGCTTAAATGAAGAGAGACTAAGCTTATACCTACAAGTGACAATCACTTGTGATGGACACCAACTTATTCACAAAAGAATATGCTCTTGAAGTGTCTCCTAATCCTCAAGCAAAATAGCAACACAATCTGAAATTTTCTGCACCAAAATTCCAGCAGCTATGTTGAGTTGTTTGCTTCGTTCTTGGCTTGATTCACCTTGGATATTCTTCAAATCAAGTCCACTACTAGATAAGAGGTTCTTCTATGGTTTTGCACTAGAAAAACCAAAGAAATTTTCAAAGAGAATGGAGTAAGAAGCACAAGAACTCAAAATAGTTTTCAGCACTTGTTCTTCTTTCAAGAGATGCTCTTAGATTGAAGTGAAATGGCTTGTGTTGATTATATGCATATAATGAAGTGTCATACACCTAAAAAACATGGGAGACACAACTTTTAGCCAAAGGAAGAGTTGTCTATCAATAATAGAAAAGGAATGTGAGTGAGATACCCACAATCAAGTCATATAATGGAACAAATCATTTGGCAAGTGCGCAACAATTTGAAAACCCAATATTATATATTTGTATATAAATAAATATATATTATATAATCAACAAATGACTTCTTGTCGTACAAGATCCAATGCATAATGGACTTGAACAATTCAAGTCCATTAAAATACAATTGGGCTTGAACAATTCAAGTCCATTAACACTCACTTGGGCTTGAACAATTCAAGTCCAATAAAATTCATTTGGGCTTGAACAATTCAAGTCTAATGAATTTAATATATCTAAAATAAATGGAACACTTCAATTTATTTTATATGTTTCTCTCAATTTTTCAACTATTGAAAATAATAAACGTTTAATCCAATTAAAGGTTAGTCGTTAAATTCAACCATTGAACTTAACTATCTCAACGGGATTCTCAAATCTAGTAATTGTGTGACCCTCAATGGTTCAGGGATACAGCTAGCCGTGGGTTCACAACCTTTGTGATTCGGAATAACATTTATTCCTTATGCGAGCTTACCCTTCTTTGCCCCATTCAGTAGTCAATTATTGACTCTCAAATGTCATAACAAATTTTGATTAGACCCATTGAAACATGGTATGAGCGCCTAGCAGCATCGCCCCATGATTCCCTAGGTATCACTGATAGTGCCTGCAAGAACCAGTAGATTATGGTTAGCGTAGAGTACGGTCCCTTCATCTCATATATCCCAATCGAATTAGCAACCATTGGTATATCGAGAGTTGCCTACGATTCAATAGTTATATGATATCATTTTGGATAATGCATAATGGTATCGTATATGCAATTAGAGAAACCATTTCCCTAAAGCATATATCATGCTCTGGCCAGAGACTAAATAAATTATCATTTCCTTAGATCATATAGGATATCCACATTTCTCAAATGTGTGGTGAATCTCCGACTACAACCACTGACTCTCATGTATGTTATAGCTACCCCCAACCATGCCATTGTGGTGCTCTCTCGGAGCCAGTAAGCTGATCAAAGCGTAGTATTAGTACATAGAGCCTAGTGTTGTCCCAGGTCATAAGGACTAATGATGTACAACCATAATCAGGACTTCATCTACTCGAAAACTGATAACCACTTGGAAAGTCCTACAAGGGTAGTTCTATGAACACATCATATGTGTCACCATCTGTATGCTTCGGACATCCTATGTCTCTTACCAATGAAACATGGTACTCCACATCACAGATGATAGTCTCAATCTCAAGCGACCCTTATCCTTCTTTTGGGCGGCTTAATCGACTACGAACTATGTTTAGAATATAAATAAAGATGTTTTCATGACTACCATCCAATGATGTCTCATCTTTCATGCACTATAGTATATTCAAGGTCTTTATCAATGCAGCTTGCATGAGTATATAGATAAAAATTTCCATAAAAGTAGAAGATAAATTGTATTAAATAAAGATTGTTTTTACATAGAGTCAATAATGTCTTGCCAACTGTTGGCATTATGGGCACCCTCTCTAACAATCTCCCACTTTCCCTAATGCCAACTACTCATTAGTTTTAAACCCATTGCATCGTGATGTTTTTTTCAAACAATGGTCCTGGCAGGGGCTTAGTAAGCGGATCAGCAACGTTATCTGCAGTGGCTACCCTCTCAACAATGATGTATCCTCTTCCAAAATCTCCCGTATAATGTGGAACTTCCTCAGTATATGTTTGGATCTGTGATGAGATCTGGGTTCCTTTGCTTGCGCAACGGCACCAGTGTTGTCGCAGTATACCGAGACTGGATCAACAGTACAAGGAATAACACCCAACTCTTTGATGAAATTTCTCATCCAAACGGCCTCCTTAGCTGCATCCGATGCTGCTATGTATTCTGCCTCAGTAGTGGAATCCGCCACGGTGTCTTGTTTGGAACTCTTCCATGAGACAGCGCCACCTTGAGTATAAATACAAACCAGAGGTTGATTTCGAATCATCCACATCTGTTTGGAAGCTAGAGTCAGTATAGCCTTCCAATTTTAGTTCTCCTCCACCGTATACCATGAACATATTCTTAGTCCTTCGTAAGTATTTAAGAATATCTTTCACGGCTTTCCAATGCATTGGACCGGGGTTTGCCTGATATCTACTCGTGACACTCAGAGCAAATGCAACATCAGACCTTGTTGAAATCATACCATACATGACACTACCAATGGCTGATGCGTACGGTACGCGTGTCATCATCTCTATCTCCTCATCATTTTTAGGGCACATTGATTTAGATAGAAAAACTCCATGACACATTGGTAGATGTCCTCTCTTGGACTCTTTCATAGAGAACCTCCTCAATATGGTATCTATATAGGTAGCTTGGGTCAAACCCAACATCCTTTTTGATCTATCTCTATAGATCTTTATGCCCAATATATAGGATGCTTCACCCATATCGTTCATCAAGAATTTACTGGACAACCAAACTTTAGTTGATTGCAGCATTCCTACATCATTCCCAATTAGTAGAATGTCATCAACATAAAGTATTAGGAATGTTACTGCATCCCTATGAACCTTTTTATACACACATTGTTCGTCAGGATTTTTAACAAAACCAAAACTCTTTGATAGTGTCATCAAATCTGAAGTTTCAACTTCTTGATGCCTGTTTAAGACCATAAATAGATCTCTGAAGTTTGCATACCTTATGCTCACTTCCCATGGATGTAAACCCCTCTGGTTGAGACATATAAATCTCTTCTTTAATGTTGCCATTAAGCAAAGCTGTCTTTAGATCCATTTGCCATATTTCATAGTCATATCATGCTGCTATGGCTAGCAGTATCCTAATGGACTTGAACATAGCTACTGGTGAAAAAGTTTCCTCATAGTCAATTCCTGGCCTTTGAGTATAACCTTTTGCCACCAATCGAGCTTTGAAGGTCAATACCTTCCCATCCACCCAAAGTTTCCTTTTGTAAATCCATTTGCAACCTATAGGAACGATTTCATTAGAAGGATCTACTAAAGACCAAACTTGGTTGGAATGCATCGAGTCAAACTCTGATTGCATAGCTTCAAGCCATTGGGATGCATCAACATCAGAAATAGCTTCTTTAAAAGTTCTTGGATCACATCCAAATTCAGGTCCAACCTGATCACCTTCAAGAAGAAGACCATATCTTATAGGTGGTCTTGAAGTCCTTTCGGATCTTATAGGTACGTGTATCTCAGTTATTGGCTGCTGAGGTGTAAGATCTTCAGTGGGTTGTGCTTGAACTTCTTCAAGCTCTACTATATTGCCTTTTCTATCCAAAAGAAATTCCTTCTCGAGGAAGGTGGCATTCCTAGAAACAAACACCTTTTTTCTTTAGGATAATAGAAATAATATCCAATAGAATTCTTTGGATACCCTATGAAGTAGCATAAAATGGATCGACTATCCAATTTATTCCCCACTTCCTGCTTTACATAAGCAGGGCACCCCCATACCTTTATGTATGAATATTTAGGAACCTTTCCTTTCCATATTTCATATGGTGTCTTATTCACTGCTTTAGTATGTACATTGTTCAATAACATCATAGCTGTTTCAAGCGCATAGCCCCAAAACGAAGAAGGCAATTCAGTGAAGCTCATCATTGATCGGATCATATCCATCAATGTCCTATTTACGTTCTGCAACACCATTTAATTGTGGTGTTCCAGGAGGAGTTAAATTAGAGAGAATTACATTCTCTTTTAGATAGTTTTGAAACTCGGTACTTAAATATTCTCCACCTCGATCAGATCGAAGAGTTTTAATATTTTTACCAAGTTGCTTTTCAACTTCATTTCTAAATTTTTGAACCTTTCAAAAGATCCAGATTTGTGTTTCATCAAGAACACATACTCGTACCTTGAATAATCATCGGTAAAGGTAATGAAGTAAGTATGTCCATACTTAGTACCAATACTAAGTGGACCACACACATCCGCATGGATCAAATCCAATAGGTCATGTGCACGTTCGACTTTACCATTAAATAGTAACTTAGTCATTTTTCCTTTCAAACATGATTCACAAGTTTGTAAGGAGTTTATATTTGACATGTCATACATGCCAACTCCCACTAGCTTTGACATCCTTGTTGGGGAAATATGACCTAGTCTAGCATGCCATAAGTGTGCTGGGTTGAGACTATCAACCTTTTGTTTTGATGTTGTTGATTCATGTAATTGCATATTATTTATCGGGATCTCTTTGATTTTCAAGTTGTAAAGATCATTTTCTAATTCCCCATTTTCAATCAAACATTCATTTCTATAAATATTGCAAAACCCTTTTGCAAACGTACAAACAAATCCATCTCTATCTAACATAGGAATGGATATAATGTTTTTCACAAGATCAGAAACATACAAAACATCTTTAAGATACAACTTAAAGTTATTATTCAACACTAAATAAACATCCCCTTTAGCTTTTGCAGCAACTCTTGCTCCATTGCCCATCCTCAAGAAAGTCTCACTTTCCCTGAGTCGCTTGCTTCTTGTCATCACCTGCAAATCATTGCATAGATGAGAACCACAGCCGGTATCCAATACCCAAGAAGAAGTATTAATCGAGACATTTATTTCTATGTATAACATACCCTTTTCAGAACGTTTCTGAGCGAGATAATCTTTGCAATTGCGCATCCAATGCCCAGGTTGTTTGCAGTGAAAACAAACATCGTCTTTCTTGTCGGTTTTGGGAGCGTTCAACAGACGCTTCTTGTTGGGTTTGTTTTTCCGGGTTGGAGCAGAACGCTTCTTGCCCTTTTCCTTTAGTCCATTTCTTCGCACGAGACTAAGAGCCAACTAGGAGAACCGGTTTCTCCTTTATCATGGTTGCTTCAAATGAAGTAAGCATGTTGACCAATTCTTCAAGGGTGGCCTCAATCTTATTCATGTTGAAGTTTACCACAAACCCATCAAATGAATTTGGTAAAGACAATAGCAGGACGTCAACTAAAAGCTCATGGGGAAGAACCATGTCTAGGCTTACCAACCGCTCAATGTACCCAATCATGCGGACACCATGCTCATGAACCGAAGTTCCTTCTCGCATACGTGCAGTCATGAGTGATTTTACGGTTGTGAACCTTTCAGCTCTTGTTTGTTCACCATACAAATCTTGTAGGTGTAGGTGAATGTCAGCAGTATTCACAACATTCTCAAATCGCCTTTGTAATTCATTTGACATTGAAGCCAATATATAACACTTAGCTTTAAGATCATGGTCCCACCACGTCTCAAGCTTCTTCAGCTCATAAGGGTTGATGTCTTTAGCCGCCTCTTTTGGAGGTGCTTTTGTTAGTACATATGTTAACTTCTCCGACGCAAGCACGATTTTTAGGTTTCTTAGCCAACCAGAGTAGTTTGGTCCAGTAAGTTTGTTTGTCTCAAGGATAGCAGATAATGGATTGCGATTAGCCATATTCGAAATTTTTAACTGAAAAAGAAGACAGATAAAATGTTACTGATTATTAAATCAATTTAATAAGACATAAAATATGGTCTTTTATTTTATGAATTACCCTCCCACTTTTTTGACATTTTCACCACCCTTTAATGAAAACGATAAATCGTATTTCCTCAATGAGAACATGAAGTCCAATTGGCTAATTTTGATCCCTGAGTAATATCAGTCGATCTCAATTCTCAAAGGTAGTTTCCAATTACATCGAATGTAACCTTCATGTTATTTGCCTCATGATTATATATGAGCCCAATAATATGACGCCTCATATAAATTTCATGTCAAACCAACCCATCAATGTCGAGCTACAATGGACGGTCCCATAAGATCCCCAATAATATGAGCCGAAGTCATGGGAGTTCCAATTAACTCACATCACGTATGTCAGTGGAGGTCACAGCTTTCGATGTCCAGATCTCCCCAATAATATGAGCCAGACCTGACCATGGGTAGCGTTCATCATGCAACCACTGTTGATGGAAGGCAGGAATTATTAAATAATTTAATTATCCCTTTAACGGTCTTGATATTAATTTTGAATCGTATTCAAAATAAGGGATTTTAATTTTGAAATTTAACTCATCTTTTGAACATTTCAAAATTGTGCCATGTTTGTAGTATGTTTGCTGGATTCATACAAATTTGTTATTGTATAACATACATACTAATTTACTATATATATTGCATATATATATACTTAAATATTTAGGATGATCGATCACCGAGAGCTATGTCGATCCTTGTTTTACCGAGACAAGGATCTAGGTCGTACCCTAGGTAATGTGGTATGCAATGCAATCCTATTATATTGATTAATTTATTTTACATATCTTCGGTCTTCAATCTTGATCATCATTTCCATCGCTTTCGAGCTCCAACTATTATAATTTCATACATTAAAATTCCATGGCACATAAAGGGATACATCACAAGGGTGGGGATTGAGCTATAGAACAAGCTCATTATGCAATGATAATTCATTATTACAAAACCGAATGAAAAATAAATCCTAGCATTCACCTAGCACATTGGTCATGGCTCTCGATCATCCACGGAATAATAATATCATATATTATTACCAAATAATTAAATCAAATTTAATTATTTGAATCAAGTATAATTTCACTCATGTGAAACCATTTCACAAAAATTTGCACAAACTATTATTTTTAATCAAATCTAATTTGATTAACCATCATATATCAAATCAAAAATTAATTAAAGAATTTAATTAATTTAAAATTGATTTATATGTGATTAATTTTGAAAAATCATATTTTTCCAAACCTTTGATGTGAAGTTCCACGGGCATAAACATTTTAGCCCAAACCGGATGTCAAACGATCGTATCGTTTAATCCATTGCTTCAATGACTTGTTCCATTCAACAATAATTATCTAACAAATACATCATCAAAAGAAACATAATTAATCTTCCAAGCACAAACAAGGCAACATCAATTTTTTATAAAGTTTGAAAAAAATTCAGCAACTAAAATTTGCTTGTTGTTGTGTTTTGGCTTGTTGTATTACATTATTTTCTTTTGCACATCAATAAACCAACCCATTAGAGTGTAAACATAACTCTTTGACAGTAGATCTACCATAGATTAGTGTTGTTTATGAATTATGTAGTTCACAACCTCATTCATTTCTTAACAACTTAAATATTTAGCAAATGTCATTCATGTGCTTCTATGGCATTTCATTTTGATTCATTGACTTTCAATGCAAATGGATCTGTTGGTTGAACACTTAAGTGTTCCATAGACATGTTAAATGGTGTTTTAGCATGTGGAGAGTCAATCAAACACACCCTCATAACCTTGAAACCGAAATCAAGTGCAAGGAAGTGCACAGATTTTTCTGCACAACAAAAACAGATTTTGTTTGAAAGTTTAGGTTGATTTCATGACTCCTCCACGACCTAGGCTTGCTTCTTAACTTCTTAAAAGCATGTTAGGTTGTATATAAAGTCATTAAAGTTTTCCTTAGTGTCCAACACCATAAAACCGAAATCAAAAGGCAAAAACATGACAGTAGGTTCATTTTGACAGCAGAAATTCAGAATGTATGCTTGTGCAAGTGAGTGATGTTTAGCTTGATTTCACAAACCATACACCAAGGGATCCTTATAGCTCTGATACCACTGAAGGATATGCATGTTAGGACACTCCCAAGAAGCCCTTGTATGCTCAAGATCAAGAAAAGGCAGCGGAATAAACAAAAACTTTCAGAAACTTTTTCTGGTTTTTCAGATTTGAGCTTACTTGAACATGTGTATGGTTTGTGCAACTTAAAAGCTTAAATGAAGAGAGATTAAGCTTATACCTACAAGTGACAATCACTTGTGATGGACACCAACTTATTCACAAAAGAATAATCTATTGAAGTGTCTCCTAATCCTCAAGCAAAACAGCAACACAATCTGAAATTTTCTGCACCAAAATTCCAGCAGCTATGTTGAGTTGTTTGGCTTCGTTCTTGGCTTGATTCACCTTGGATATTCTTCAAATAAAGTCCACTACTAGATAAGAGGTTCCTCTATGGTTTTTCACTAGAAAAACCAAAGAAATTTTCAAAGACGTATGGAGTAAGAATGCACACGGAAATCAAAACAGTTTTCAGCACTTGGTCTTCTTTCAAGTGATGCTCTCTAGATTGAAGTGAAATGGCTTGTGTTGATTATATGCATATAATGAAGTGTCATAACACCTCAAAAACGTGGGAGACACCACTTTTAGCCAAAGGAAGAGTTGTCTATCAATAATAGAAAAGGAATGTGAGTGAGTAACCCTCAATCAAGTCATATAATGGAACAAAATTATTTGGCAAGGTGGGCAACACTTTGAAAACCCAATATTTTTTTATTTGTATATAAATACATATTATATTATATAATCAACAAATGAACTTTTTTGTCATACAAGAGCCAATGCATAATGGTCTTGAAACAAATTCAAGTCCATTAACTTACACTTGGGCTTGAACAATTCAAGTCCTTTAAAACACTCACTTAGGCTTGAACAATTCAAGTCCAATAACAATTTTTTTTTTCTTTTGGGCTCGAACAATTCAAGTTCAATGAATTTAATATATCTTATATAAATGGAACACTTCAATTTATTTTTATATGTTTCTCTCGATTTTTCAACTATTGTAAATAATAAACGTGTAATCCAATTAAATCGTTACGTCGTTAAATTTAACCAGTGAACTTAACGAATATCAACGGGATTCACAAATCTAGTAATTGTGTGAACCCTCAATGGTTCAAGGATACCGCTAGCCGTGGGTTCACCACCTTTGTGTTTGGAAATAACATTTATTCCTTATGCGGGCTTAACCTTCTTTGCCCCATTCGGTAGTACAACTCATTGACTCTCAAATGACATAACTAATTTTGATTAGGAACCATCGAATCATGGTATGAGCGCCTAGAAAACATCGCCCATTGATTTCTTAGGTATCAATGATAGTGCCTGCAAGAACCAGTAGATTAGGGTTAGCGTACAGTACGGTCCCTTTATCTCATATATCCCAATCGAATCGGCAAACCATTGGTATATTGGAGCGTTGCCTACGATTCAATAGTTATATGATATCATTTTGGATAATGCTTAAATGTATCGTATATGCAAACTAGAGAAACCATTTCCCTAAAGCATATATCATGCTATCGGCCTGAGGACTAAATACATTATCTTTTCCTTAGATCATATTGGATATCCACATTTCTCATATGTGTGGTGAATCTCCGACTACAAACCCACTGACTCTCATGAATGTTATAGCTACACCCAACCATGCACACTGTGTTGCTCTCTCGGAGACAGATAGCTGATCAAAGCGTAGTATTAGTAAATAGAGCCTAGTGTTGTCCCAGGTCATAAAGACTAATGGTGTACAACCTTAATCAGGGACTTCATCCACTCAAAAATTGATAACCACTTGAAAAGTCCTACAAGGGTTAGTTCTATGAAAACATCATATGTGTCACCATCTGTAAGCTACGGACATCCTATGTCTACTACCAATGAAACATGGTACTCCACATCACAGATGATAGTTTCAATCTCAAGAGACTATTATCCTTCATTTTGGGCGGATTAATCGACTACGAAACTATGTTTTAGAAGATACAATTGGAATAAAGATGTGTTTCATGACTACCGTCCACATGATGTCTCATCTTCTCATGCACTATAGTAATATTCAAGGTCTTTATCAATACTGCTTGCATGGAGTATAGAGATAATGATTGCCTTATAAATAGAAGATATATTGTATTTAAAATAAAGATGGTTTTTACATAGAGTCAATAAAGTCTTGCCAACAGTTGGCCTTATGGGCTCCCTCTCTAACACACCTGCGCGGCCAGCTTTCTTAGAGGGACTACGGCCTTTAAGGCCACAGAAGTTTGAAGCAATAAACAGGTCTGTGATGCCTTTAGATGTTCTAGGCCGCACGTGCGCACCACAGATGTATTCAACGAGTCTATAGCATTGACCGATCGGCGTCTTGGTAATCTTTGAAATTTCATCGTGATGGGGATAGATCATTGAAATTGTTGGTCCTCAACGAGGAATTACTAGTAAGCGCGAGTCATCAGCTCGCGTTGACTTACGTCCCTGACCTTTGTACACACCGCCCATCTCACATACCGATTGAATGTTTCTGTGATGTGTTTTTTTTTTTTTTTTTTTTCTTTTTTTTTTTGATCCCTCCGAAGTGGGCGGGTTCGCTGCCTGCGTCGTAGCAAGAAAGTCCACTTAACCTTATAATTTAGAGGAAGGAGAAGTTGTAACATGGTTTTCGTAGGTCAACCTGCGGAAGGATCATTGTCGAAAACTCAAAGGAGACCCGCGAACATTTTTAAAATACGCTGCTACCGGTGGCCGCAATGTTGCACACATTTCTTTTTGCTTCCAAAGTCACGGGGCTTGACCCCATGCATCTCGCAAATCCGCTTGGGGAATTCCTAACCTCTCGGTGCGGCAAGCGCCAAGGAAAAACCGTAATTGCTACTCTCCGTTCGCGGTGCCGTCTGCGGTGCCCAGGACGCGACAAGTAGGCGCCTATCGAATACATTATGTCTCAACGACTATCGGCAACGGATATCTCAGCACTTGCATCGAGGAACATCATTGCTAAATGCGATACTTGGTGTGGAATTGCAGATTCCCGTGACCCATCGAGTCTTTGAACGCAAGTTGCGCCCGAAGCAATCTGGTTGAGGGCACGTATGCCTAGGCATCACGCATCTCATCGCCCCCAGCGTCTCTTCCTACGCTCATATAATGTGCGGGGCGGTTATCATCCATACGAAGGAGGGGTGGAAAATGGCCTCCCGTTATTCTCACATAGATGCCGGCCCAAAAGAGAGATTTCGTGTCGATGCGTGTCACTCGATACATGGTGGTTGTATTTCTTGACTCTGCGAACTATCTTGTGGGACTGCATCGGGCCACGGATGCGACCCAACGGAGCACTAGATTTCCCCTCAATTGCGGACCCAATGTCAGGAGGGATCACCCGCTGAGTTTTAAGGCATATCAATAAGCGGAGCGAAATAAACTTACAAGGATTCCCCTAGTAACGGCGAGCGAAACGGGAATAGCCCAACTTGAAAATTGGGTGACCATGTCGTCTGAATTGTAGTCTGGAGAAGCGTCCTCAGCGGCGGACTGGGCCCAAGTGTGCCCTGGAAAGGGGCTCCTGAGAGGGTGAGAGCCTCGTTAGTGTCTGGACCCTGTCGCACCACGAGGCGCTATCGGCGAGTTGGGTTGTTTTTTTTTTGGGGTATGCGAGCCCCAATCGGGTGGTAAATTCTGTCCAAGGCATAAATACGGGAGAGAGACCGATAGCGAACAAGTACCGCGAGGGAAAAGATGAAAAGGACTTGTAAAAGAGGAGTCAAAAAAAGTGCTTGAAATTGTCGGGAGGGAAGCGGATGGGGACCGGCGATCGTGCCTCGGTCGAGATGTGGAATGGCGAGAGCCAGTTCGCCGATCGTCTCGGGGTGTGGACCAGCACGGATCGGGGGCGGAGGCCAAAGCCCTGGCAGTTGATATGCCCGGCGGAATTTTGTCTCCTCAATGGGGCGCGGCTGTAGTACCCCATGCCCAAATGAAGTGATTAAGGGATCATATCCGTGCTAATTATGCTAATTGGTGTATCGAACTCAACGGAAGCTCCGTTGGCAAGAACGGAAGCTCCGTATGGGAGATCAGAAGATACGGTAGTATTACGTCATCCATGACGTATGAGACATCGGAAGCTCCGGTTCAGAAACGGAGGGGTTCCGATCGCCCCTATCCGTTGCCATCTAATACGATTTTGCCACGTGGCAGATAAGAGAGAATTGGTAGCTCTAATGGGGCATCGGAGGTTGCGTTTGTGTCCTATAAATATAGGGCAGAGGATTCATTTTCATTTGCCAACTTCGCGAGTTCTCTCTCTTATTCTAGGCTTATTTTAGTAGTTCTAGACTTATTCGGCTTGACCCGGGTGGCGGCGAGGTGTTCGAGAGTCACAGCGAAGTTGTGCCCAAGTGTATGGGGGCATCAAAATCAAAGGAATAACGACGAAGTCGCATGTATAGCTTTTGCTTCCTAAAAATATTTGAGAGTTTGCAATAGCTTAGTTAAGGCTTTTCGGAGTATTGTTATGATAGTAGTATCATTTAGCAGTGTAGTGAGGACCTATAGGCGTGGTCTTAGGAGCTGGTAGTAGTTGCCTAGTATTTGAGGTACAGAAAGTACTGTTCGAGATATCCTAACTGAGTAATGCACTGTATTATCTGACTGCAAGATATATATGAAATGATTATATGCTGCATACATTTGCATATTGAGCTATCTCTTGTGAGATGTATGTTAGTAAGGTTTTACCCTATCCAGTTAGTGGATGGACTTCCATCAAATTGGGTCCGGCGTATCCATTGGTATCTTTGGTATGTGAGCCACCTCCTGAAGCGACGGGAACTACGTGCAACATACCAGGGCCCGGTCTTGTCTCAGTTTTATTTTTCTTGGCCTCTAGGCAGTAGGCGTTTCACTTGCTTTCGTGTTATACTCATACTCTCGTGCTGAGCGTTTTATGCTCACGTCTCGTACTTTGTGGCTTCTGGACACCCTATTCCGTGGGGCAGGTTTGCGACTGGATGAGGCTGGAGGTCCCAAGAGGTGTTAGGCCGCGGTTGCGTCAGCTTAGATCTTTCGCCTAGGTCTTTATTTCTGTTGTATTGGGTTGAGACAGCTTAGGATTTGGTTGTATAACTATTTGGGTAATTGCAGATCCTTTCCCTAGGGGATTGTATTTTGGTTTTATTGTTTCCGCCCAGCGTATTTATGGTTTATCGGTTAAATTAAGTTAATTTTTTGCCTATGTTCTGTTCAGTAGGTGATCTCGGTAAGGTTCACTACATTTATTGGTATCAGAGCATGCATAGGTATTCTTGGGATATAGATTCTGCATAATATAACCGAGAGGTAACTTTTGTAGATGGCGGATCACGATGATCAGAGTAGCCACCGCAGTATAGGTGGACGTTGGGGTGATGCCGAGCGGGAGCGTCGCCGAGAAGGCCATCATCGTCGTTATGACGATCAACATTTTTTTTTTTTTTTTTATTTTTTATTTTTTTTAAATTTTATTTTTTTTTTCTTTTTTTTTTTTTTTTTATTGTGCGTCTATTCTTGTCTATGGGTCCTAAGCCCTTGGTTGGAGGTGAGCCTCCGGAGGATGCGGAGAAAAATGGTTTAGTCCGCATGGAGATGAACCTTTCAGACGTTGCAATGGTACTGGAGGAGCAGAAGATGGAGACACTGGGTTATCTTCTGGATGGGCGTGCCCGTAGGTGGTGGAGGTTTACTTCTGCACCCGTTGTATGCGGCGAGAGAGAGTGGCCACCTGGGCCGAGTTTGGCATAGCTTTTCAGAAGCTGTATTTTCCTCATGCACTCCGTCAGATGACGGCGGGTGGAGTTACTGAGCTTGCGTTAGGGACCTATGTCTATTGAGGAGTATCAGCAAGAAGTTCTTCGATCTATTATCCTATTGCCCCTGAGATTGCTGATAGTTCCGAGATGAAGTACAATCTTTTCCTTCAGGGGCCTTAACCCTGAGAATCATGACAGTGTGGCAGTTGGTGATGAAATATCCTACGAGGGTTTGGTATGTCGTTGTCACCAGGCGGAGGCTAGCATTCGGCGGTATAGGTCTTTCTCTCAGTATAGGACCTGCGAGTTCTTTGTGTCCTCGTGCCCAGTCTTTCAAGAAGTTCGGATCTACTGTTTTTTCCTCTGGTTCTGGAGGAGTTGATGCGCTTTGGGAAGAAGGAGAAGTGGGGATCATTATGGGAAGAAACCATCCGACCGACCAGATGTCGTAAGGCTTCTAGGGCATGTTTTCGATGTGGAGTAGTTGGTCATCTCCGGCGGGATTGTCCACTATTTTGGTGGAGGCGGTTCTGGTTATGGTTCCAATATCGGGTTCTCAAGCCACCGTTTCAGCAGAGGTCGCAGGGACAGTCTGCTGGGAGTTCTCACATTAGGCCAAGTGATTCTGGTCAGGTGTTTTTGCCTTGTGGCACGATCAGGCTGTGGAGGAGAATGAGAAGGTCATCGCAGGTACATTTTCTTTTATATGGGTTACCTGCTCTCGTTTTTAGTGACACAGGTGCATATCATTCCTTCCATTTCTGCATGTTTCTGTAAAAAAACTCAAGATACCATGCATTGCCCTAGACGTAGTAGATTCTGTTTCCTAATCCAGATAGGTCACTCTGCTTTGGCTAAGCGTCTAGTGATGGGTTGCCCTTTAGAGTTCGACTGGGATCATTCTGTTAGCGAATCTCATGGTCATTGTGATGGAATGGTTTCGATTGTATTCTGGGGTTCAATATATTTACTACCTATCGAGCTTCAGTGGACTGCTATCAGAGATTAGTACGATTTCATCCGAATGGTGTGATAGATGGTTTTTCTATGGTGAGGGAGCGGGACCCCCGATGCCATTGATATCTGATTTGAGAGCCTGTCGAGCTCTAGCGTCTGGCGGGGAAGGTTACCTTATCTATGCAGTTGATTTGTCCGCTGAGAGCGTTGGGATAGAGAGTATTCTGGTTGTGGATGAATTCCCAGATGTATTTCCTGATGAGATTCTGTGTTTATCTCCTGCTAGGGAAGTCGAGTTTGGCATAGAGTTGTTGCCTGGTAATTTGCCTTTTTCTAGAGCACCGTATATTCTGGCTTCATCAAGAGATGCGCGAGTTGAAGAATTAGTTACAAAGATCTATTGAACAAAGGGTACATTCTTCCTAGTTTATCTCCTTGGGGAGCTCCTGTTCTCTTTGTGAAGAAGAAAGGATGGGTCGATGCGGATGTGCATTGACTATCGGCAGGTGAAGCGAGTTACTGTGAAGAACAAGTATTTTTTGCCCTCGTATTGATGACTTGTTTGATCTGTTGCAGGGTACTTCGGTTTTATCACAAGATTGATTTGAGATCTGGGTATCATCAGATTAGGGTCCGAGATAAGGATATAGCCAAGTACTGCGTTCCGTATTCGCTATGGGCATTACGAGTTGTTAAGCTGATGCAATTTGGATTGTTAATGCGCTGGCTATGTTTATGGATCTGATGAACGGTGTCTTCAGGGAGTATTAAGGAAAAGTTTTTTGTTGTTTTCATTGACGACATTCTGGTGTATTACGCGCAATGCGGTTGGTACTGCAAACTGTTTGGGATGAGCAGTGGTATGCCAAATCTGAGCAAGTTGTGAGTTTTGTATGGATCGTGAGGTCTTTCTTGGCCTTATTATATCCAGGGAGGGGATTGTATGTTGATCCGAGCAAGATTGAGGCGGTTCTTAATTGTTCACGCCCGACGACGGTTGTTGAGATCCCATAGTTTTCTGGTCTAAGCAGGATATTATCGTCGCTTAAATTTTTGAAATTCTCTCAGCTTGCTCGACCGTAGACGCAGCTTACCCGCAACGGTGTTGCATTTTGAGAGGTTCCTCAGAGTGTGAGGACAATTTTTGCGAGCTTCGCACCGGCGGTTGACTTTATGTGCCTGTGTTGGCATTACCGTCAGGATCTGAAGGGTATGTGGTGTACACAAGATGCTTCTCATTGCAGGGTTAGGTTGTGAACAGACTCAGAATGGGCATGTGATTGCATACGCTTCTAGACAGTTGAAGTGGCACGAAGACAATTATCCAGTGCATGATTGGAGTTGGCAACTATTGTGTTTGCTTTGAAGATCTGGCGTCATTATCTGTATGGCGAGAGATTTGAGATCTTCACCGACCACAAGAGTCTCAAGTATTTCTTCACTCAGGAAGAGTTGAAAATGAGGCAGAGATGTTGGATGGACTTTCTTAATACTATGATTGCAAGATTAAGTACCATCCGAGAGCTGCTAATCTCACTGTCGATTATTTGAGTCGCAAGGTGAGACTGTCCGCACTTCAGACTTGTTCGATGACTAGTGCGATCGGGGCTTGTTGTTCTTCAAGGTATACCTTCAAGCATAAGAAAGGTATGCAGAGTATCCAGATGTTTGAAATTTTATCTGAGCCAGCTTTGTATATGCGGATTCGGGATGCTCAAATGTCTGATCCGAAGACCCAACGTTTATCTCGCCTAGATAACGAGGGTAGCTCGTCTGGATTTCACTATCAGTCAGATGGTTTTCTGTGTTTGTCTGGTAGGCTTGTGATCCCGAAGTATGAAGATCTTCGGGGGGAGATCTTGTCTCAGGCTCATCGTTCTAAGTTGAGTATTCACCCGATGTGTAACAAGATGTATAAGGATATGCGCACGCGGTTTTGGTGGAAGGGGATGAAGCGCAGTGTTTATCAGTATGTTTTGAAACGCTTGGTTTTTCAGCAGATCAAGCAGAACACCGACAACCTGGGGGCTTGCTTCACAGTCTGCCTATTCCTGAGTGGAAATGGGAGTTTATCACGATGGATTTTGTGACCCATTTGCCAGTATCCTCGAGGAACTGTGATGCTATCTGGGTTGTGGTGGACCGACTCACCAAGTCAGCGCATTTCATTCCTTATAGTCGAGAGTACAATGTGGATCGTATGGCTCAGTTGTACATTTAGAAGATCGTTCGACTGCATGGAGTGCCTGTGAGCATTGCCTGCGATCGAGACCCCAGGTTTACTTCTAGGTTCTGGGGAGTGTTTAGCGTACTATGGGAACTAATCTCAGTTTGAGTATGCTTATAATCCGGTGACTGAAGGCAAGTCAGAGCGCACTATCCGTACTTTGGAGGATATGCTTCGAGCGTGCGTTATGGATTTTGGTTCAGCCTGGCAGTATCATTTTCCATTGATTGAGTTCGCGTACAACAACATCTAGCATAGTAGCATTGGGATGGCACCTTTTGAGGCGTTTTACGGACGACGTTGTCGTACTCCACTTTTCTTGGAAGATGTGGGGGCGAGATAGCTGAGGGACTGGAGTTAATCCAGTAGGCAGCAGAAATTGTTGATCAGATCAAGAAACGGATTAAAACTGCACAGGATAGTCAGGCCAGCTATTCTAATACCAAGCGCGGGCCTTTGCAGTTTTATGTCGGGGAGAAAGTTTTTCTGAGAGTTTCACCCTTCCGTAGGATTCTCAGATTTGGTCTGAAGGGCAAGTTGTCTCCCAGATTTATCGGTTCGTTTGAGATCTTGGAGAGCATTGGCGATTTGGCTTATCGGCTAGCTTTGCCACCGTATCTGTCCAGTATTCACGACGAGTTCCACGTATCAACTGTTGCGAAGGGATGTGGCGGAGGTGTCACATATTCTGCAGCCGTCTAAGTTCAGGTGGATTCGGGTTTGACCTATGTTGAGAGACCTACTCGTATCCTGGATCATAAGGATAAGGTCTTGAGGAATAAAGTCATTACTCTGGTTTTACTTCAGTGGTAGCGTCGAGGCACTGAAGAAGCCACTAGGGAGTTTGAAAGCAGGATGCGTTCAGAACATCCTGAGTTGTTTTGATTTCATTTTCGAGTTTTATTCAGTTATAAACTCTGTAAACGTTTGATTTGAATAAAGAATATTTCTGCTTCTTGTTTTACATTCAGTACTTAAGATCGAATTTCGAGGACGAAATATCTTAAGTTGGGGAGAATGTAGTAGCTCGTGCCCAAATGAAGTGATTAAGGGATCAATGAGTGCTAATTAATAAAATTTGGTATCGAACACAACGGAAGCTCCGTTGGCAAGAAATGAAGCTTCGATGGAGATCGGAAGCTCAAATTTGCAACGAAAGCTCCGTTATTATTACGTCATCCTTGACGTTTGAGACATCGGAAGCTCCGTTTCAGAAGGGTGGTTCCGATCGCCCCTATCCTTTGACAGCTAATCAGATTTTTCCACGTGGCGGATAAGCGAGAACAAAAAGCTCCGATGGCACATCGAAGGTTCCGTTTGTGTCCTATAAATATAGGGCCGGGGATTAATTTTCAATCGCCAATTCCGCAAGTTCTCTCTCTATTCTAGGCTTATTTTTGTAGTTCTAGCCTTCTTAGGCTTGACCCGGGGGTCGGCGAGGCGTTCGAGAGTCGTAGCGGAGTTTGTGACCATGTTCTGGGTGCATCAACCTCAAAGGGCTAACGACGGACGCATATATAGCTTTTTCTTCCTAAAAATATTTAGGAGTATGTAATACTTAGTTAAGGCTTTTGGAGTATTGTAATGAGAGTATTATCATTTCTCAGTGAAGTACGGACTATAGGCGTGGGCTTAGAGCTGGTAGTGCTTGCCTAGTATTTGATGTACGAAAGTACTGTTCGAGATATCCTGACTAAGTATGCATGTATTATGTGACTGCATGATTTATATGACATGATTATATGCTGCATACATTTGCATATTGAGCTATCTCTTTTGAGATGTCTGTTAGTAGGGTTTTACCCTATCCTGTTATTGGATAGACTTCCATAGAATTGGGTCCGGCGTATCCACTGGTATCTTCGGTATGTGAGCCACCTCCTGAAGCGACGTCTCATCGTGCTAAATACAAGGGACCGGTCTTGTCTGTTATCTGTTTCTTGGCCTCTAGTCAGTAGGCGGTTCACTTGCAATCATGTATACTCATACTCTGGTGCTGAGTGTTTTATGCTCATGTCTCGTACTTTGTGTTTCTGGATACCCCATTCCATGGGGCAGGTTTGCGACTGGATGAGGCTGGAGGTCCCAAGAGGGGTTAGGCAGCGGTTGGTCAGCTGGAGCTTCGCCAAGGTATTTATTTCTGTTGTATTGGGTTGATACAACTTTCGATTTGGTTGTATAACTATTTGGGTAATTGCAGATTCCTTCCCTTGGGATTGTATTTTGTTTTTATTGTTTTCGTAGCTTAATTCTGGTTTATCGGTTTAATAAAGTTAAAAGCATGCCTAAGTTCTGTTTAGTAGGTGATCTCGTTAAGGGTCACTACAGTGGCGGACAGCACGCGCCATAAGGCGTGCCTCGGCAACTGCGTGCTCCAGGTGCTGGCCAGTGGGCTCCCCATTCGACCCGTCTTGAAACACGGACCAAGGAGTCTGACATGTGTGCTAGTCAACGGGCGAGAAAACCCGTAAGGCGCAAGGAAGCTGAGGCGCGATCCCCCACGAGGGGTGCAACACCGACCGACCTTGATCTTCTAAGAAGGGTTCGATTGAGCATACCTGTCGGGACCCAAAAGATGGCTCACTATGCCAGAGCGGGGGAAGCCAGTGGGAACTCTGGTGGAGGCCCGCAGCGATACTCACGTGCAAATCGTTCGTCTGAATTGGGTATAGGGGCGAAATATTAATCGAACCGTCTAGTAGCTGGTTCCCTCCGAAGTTTCCCTCAGGTTAGCTGGAGCTCGAGTGAGAGTTCTATCGGGTAAAGCCTGTAGTACCCCGAATCCAATTACGGTAATCCACTTGGTTAATCTTGATTAAGGAGATTCCTAATGGATTAACGGGTCTGGGAATGGACCCAGAATGATCAGGAATGGCCCGGAGGGTTAGGAAGAACGGAAGCAACGTTCGGGGAACGGAAGCAATGTTCGTGCCATCCGAAAAAACGTAATTGCTTACGCACATTGTTTGTGACAGCAGGGCAGAATGGAAGCAACGTTCTACCGGAACGGACGCAACGTTCGCCATCGTACGCAACGATCGTGGTCTATAAATAGGGGTGCCGAGGCTCAATTTGAGAACACCTCTCACATTTTCTCTCTCGATTCCTTAGCCTTCTAGCTCAGATCTAGGGAATTCTAGGCTTCCTTTGGGAAATCCGGAAGCGGCAGCGCGATCCACGATTGTAGCGGAGCAGTGGCCTAGTTTCGAGGCAACAACAGCAAAGGGCTAACGACGGACGCAGGTATAGCTTTGAGCTCCTAAAAATATTTATGAGTATGCAATAGCTTAGTTAAGGCTTTTAGAGCACTATAATGATAGTAGTATCATTTGGCAGTGTAGTAAGAACTAGAGGCTTGGGCTTAGAGCTGGTAGTGCTTGCCTGATATTTGAGGTACGAAAGTACTGTTTGAGATATCCTGACTGAGTATACATGTATTATGTGACTGCATGGTTTATATGACATGTTATTATGCTGAATAAATTTGCATATTGAGTATCTCCTTCGAGATATCTGTTAGTAGGGTTTTACCCCTATCCTTTTTAGTGGATGGACTTCCAGTGATATGGGTCCGGGGAATCCACTGGTTTTCGGTATGGAAACCACCTCCTGATGCGATGGCACAGCGTGCTACATACTATGGTCCCTGTTTGTCTCTGTTATATTTTCCTTGACCTCGAGTTATAAGGAGTTCACTTTGCATGCATGTATAATCATACTCTCGTGATGAGCGTTTTATGCTCACGTCTCGTACTCTGTGTTTCCGGACACCCCATTCCGTGGGGCAGGTTTGCGACTGGATGAGGCTGGAGGTTCTAAGAGAGGCTAGTCAGTGGCTGGACAACTGGAGCTTTGTCTAGATTTTTTTATGTTGTATTTGGGTTGATACAGATTCTATTTGGTTGTATAAATATTTGGATATTTGTAGATCCATTTCCTTGGGATTGTTTATTGCTTTATGGTTTCCGCAGTTAATTCTGATTACTGTTTTAATTAAGTAATTGCATGCTTAAGCTTCTGATTAGTAGGTGATCACGGTGCGGGTCACTACATTTATGGTATTAGAGCATGCATAGTATTCTTGGGATTTAGTTTCTGCAAAAGGTAAACTTTAGGTTAATTTTGTAGATGCTAAACTACGATGATGAGAGTAGCCACGGAAGTGGAGGTGGTCGTTGGGGCGATGTCAACCAGGAGCGCCACCGAGAACGCCGCCATCAGCATCATGATGATGAGCGTTTCACTATACGTCGATTCTTAGCTATGGGTCCTAAGCCCTTAGTTTGAGGGAAATCTCCGGAGGATGCGGAGGACTGGTTAGACCATATGGAGATGACCTTCCGGACGTTTCACTGCACCGAGGATCAGAAGATGGATACACTCGGATATCATCTTGAGGGACGAGCCCGAAGGTGGTGGAGGTTTACTTCTACACACTTTGTCACAGCGAGAGGAGTGGCCACCTGGGCCGAGTTCCGCACAGCTTTCCAGAAGCTGTACTTTCCTTCTGCACTCCGTCAGACGAAGGAAGGGGAGTTACTGAGTTTACGACAGGGAGCGATGTCTATCGAGGAGTATCAGCAGAAATTCTTCAATCTCTTGTCTTATTGCCCGGAGATTGCTGAACGCTCCGATATGAAGTATGTTTGAAAACGTGATCTCGGATCAAACGAGTGTGATACTCGGCGCGACGGAAGTTTAAAAATTTTATTTTCTGATCTAAAACAATTCTAGATTGTGGGTATCAAATCCGAACGATTAAAATATGCAAGTGAAATAATAATAGCAATTAATATTTTACCTTTTCAAGCAAAGGCTTGATTATGGACTCCAACAGAATTTAATCTGCTCTTCTAGTAAATCCCGGGAACCGATGACTATCACGATCAACCTCCGAAATTAAGTCCACGAACGAAAAACAAAAAATCTCTGATTGATTTCACTAGAAATCAATCAGATGTTTTATCGTATATAATAGATAGATTTTATCTGCCAATTCAGAATGTAATTTTTCAGAAAAATCACAGACCGAATTTTCTCAAAAAGGGAAAGTAATTTTCGAAAATTTGCTTGAGACTTTCTCTCTAATTTTTGAAAACTCCTTGCTTATTCAAATGTATATTTCGAAAATTGCAAAGTCTAGTATGAGTTAATTTCAAAAATTCTCATCTATTTATAATTAATTTCTAGACTAGGATAAGTTATAACTCTATTAGGACACTGACTCCTTAGGGCCCATAATCCATAACTTAAGCCCAACAAGCCAAGCCTGTTATTATAGAAATTAATATAAAATTCATCATGACTCCGATTGAATAAACCGATTTCACCAATGTGCACAGAAACCATTTCTGCACCTTTTAAAGTCAAGATAATTTTTCTTAATCCAAATTCAGTGATTTCCAAAAATGCCCATCTCTATGTCATTTTAGGAAATTCCACTTCCTTTAGTTAAGAAGTCCAACTTCTATTTCGCTAAACTTAACTCTTTAAATGTAACTATCTCAACGGGGTTTAGTAATCCATTACTTGTGTGACCCTCAATGGTTCAGGGATACAGCTAGCCGTGGGCTCACAACTCCTTGTGACTTGGAACAACAATTTCCGACTTACCCATCGAATCATGGTAAGAGTGTCTAGCAACATCGCCCCTTGATTCCCTAGGTATCACTGATATTGCCTTCAAGAACCAGTAGATTTTGGTTAGCGTACAGTACGGTCCCTTCATTCAAATATCCCGATCGAATCAATAACCATTGGTACATTGAGAGTTGTTCGAGATTCGATAACTATGCAATGCATCTTGAAGAACAAATAGTGACATCGCATGTATTACTAGGAAACCAAGTAACCTAAAACACATCATGTACCTTGGCCAGAGATTTGTCACACTAATATATCCTCAGATCTCATAGGATATCCACACTCGCAAGTATGTGGTGAATCCTTGACAACAAAGCATCGACTCCTATATGTGTCGTAACTGTACCCAATCCTGACACCTGATGACCCCCACAGAGTCGGTAAACGAGTCAAAGTACAGTACTATAATATAGAGTCTCAATGATGTGTCAAGTAATAAGGACTAGTGGTGTACAACCAAAACCGCAGACTTTATCCACTCAATAAATGATAACCACTTGGAAAGTCCGGATAGGGTAGTTTGATCATTCATCATATGAATATCCATTTGCATGCTTTGAACATCTCTATGTTTCATACCAATGAAACATGGTACTAGGCATCGCAAATGCTAGTCTCAATCTCGAGCGATCCTTATCCTTATTATCGGACGGCTCAATTGACTAGGAACTGTTTAGAATATATAGTGATTATAAGATGCGTTTCATGATAGTCATTCAAATGTACTATCACATCTTACTTGCACTTTAGTATATTAAAGGTCTTCATATAAACGTCGTATAGTATGTCACAACATAATAATATGATGAAAGATAAAGTAAATGCCATTATAAAAATGTAAATTATTTTAAACAAAGATTGTTTATACATAGAGTCACAAAAGCCCCTTAGCCACAAGTTGGCTACTCGGGCACCCACTCTTTTCAATCTCCCACTTGCCCTAAAGCCAACTAGTCATACTACGCAGTCCCATTGCTTCGCAATGTTTTTCAAATAATGGTTCTGGCAAGGGCTTAGTAAGTGGATCAGCGATATTCTCTGCAGAGGCCACTCTATCGACAGTGATGTCTCCTATTTCCACGATCTCCCGGATGACGTGGTATTTCCTCAGTATGTGTTTGGATCTTTGATGAGACCTTGGTTCCTTTGCCTGAGCAACGGCACCGGTGTTGTCACAGTACACCGGGACTTGACCAACAGCTTCAGGAATTACGCCCAACTCTTGGACGAATTTCTTCATCCAAACCGCCTCCTTAGTAGCAGCTGATGATGCAATGTATTCTGCCTCAGTGGTGGAATCCGCTATGGTTTCCTGCTTGGAACTCTTCCAAGAGACAGCACCGCCATTGAGCATGAATACAAATCCAGAGGTTGACCTCGAGTCATCCATGTCACTTTGGAAACTAGAGTCGGTATAGCCTTCCAATTTCAATTCTCTTCCTCCATAAACCATGAACATATTCTTAGTCCTTATCAAGTACTTAAGAATATCCTTCACACCTTTCCAATGCATTTGACCAGGATTGGCTTGATATCTGCTCGTGACACTCAGAGAAAAAGCCACATCCGGTCTGATAGATATCATCTCATACATGATACTTCCAATGGCTGACGCATATGGTATATGTGTCATTTTCTCTATCTCTTCATCGGTCTTGGGAGACATAGACTTGGATAGTGATACTCCATGACACATAGGTAAATGTCCTCTCTTGGACTCATCCATAGAAAATCTTTTCAATATGGTGTCGATGTAGGTTTCTTGAGTGAGTCCTATCATTCTCTTAGATCTATCTCTATAGATCTGTATCCCTAGAATATAGGATGCCTCACCTAAGTCCTTCATCGAGAATCTACCTGACAACCATATCTTTGTTTACTGCAACATCCCTACATCATTCCCAATGCATAGGATGTCATCAACATAAAGTACTAAGAATGTCACAGCATCCTTAACTACTTTCTTGTACACGCACGGTTCCTCCGGGTTCTTGATGAAACCAAAGTCTTTTATTGTTTCATAAAATTTCTGGTTCCAACTTCTTGATGCTTGTTTGAGACCATAAATTGATCTCTGAAGCTTGCATACCTTATGCTCGCTTCCCATAGATGTGAATCCCTCGGGCTGCATCATATAGATTTCTTCCTTAATGTTTCAATTAAGAAATGCAGTCTTCATATCCATTTGCCATATCTTATAGTCATACCAAGCTGCTATGGCAATTAGGATTCTTATGTACTTGAACATTACGACTGATGAAAAGGTTTCATTATAGTCAACTCCTTGTCTTTGAGTATAACCTTTTGCCACCAATCGTGCCTTGTAGGTCAGTACCTTTTCATCAGGCCCAAGTTTTCTTTTGTAGATCCATTTACACCCTATTGGAACAATTCCATCGGGAGGATCTACTAAAGAACAAACTTGGTTAGTGTGCATCGAGTCTATTTCCGATTGCATAGCTTCAAGCCATAAATTCGAATCAGCGTCAAAAATTGCTTCCTTGAAGTTTCTTGGATCACATCCAATGTTGGGTTCACTTTGATCCCCTTCAAGAAGCAGAACATATCTAATAGGAGGTCTAGAAATCCTCTCGGATCTTCTAGAAATAGGCGTGTCATTTAATGGTTCCTGAGGTGTAGGATCGTTATTTTGTATCTCGGGTTCTTCTCGAATTTTTTCGAGTTCCATCATCTTGCCTTTCTTCTCTAGTAAGAACTCCTTCTCCATGAAGGTGGCATTCCTCGAAACAAACATTTTTGTTTCAGTAGGATGATAGAAATAATATCCGATTGAATTCTTCGGATACCCTACAAAATAACATAAGGTGGATCGACTATCCAACTTATCTCCCACTATCTGCTTCACGTAAGCAGGACATCCCCAAATCCTTAAGTACGAATACTTATGAGTTTTGCCATTCCATAACTCGTATGGAGTTTTATTCACCGCTTTAGTGTGGACATTGTTCAACAATAATACCGCCGTTTCAAGTGTAAGAGTGGGTGCCCAGTGAGCCAACTGTGTGGCTATGGGCTTTGTTGACTCTTTGTATAAACAATCTTTTGTTTAATATTATTTACACTTTTATGGCAATGACTTTATATTACTTCATATTGTTATATTGTGATATACTATTGTTGTTTTGATAAAGACCTTGAATATACTATAGTGTATGTAAGATGTGGTAGAACATGGAGATGTCTATCATGAAATACATCTTATAGTCACTGTATATTCTAAAACCGTTCCTAGTCGATTGAGCCGTCCGATAATAAGGATAAGGATCGCTCGAGTTTGAGACTAGCATTTGCGATGCGGAGTACCACGTTTCATTGGTAGGGAACATGGAGATGTTCGAAGCATGCAAATGGATATTCATAGGATGAATAATCGAACTACCCTATCCGGACTTTCCAAGTGGTTATCACTTATCGAGTGGATAAAGTCCGCGGTTTTGGTTGTACACCATTAGTCCTTACGACTTGAAACATCATGGAGACTCTATATGCTAGTACTGTGCTTTGACTCGTTTACCGACTCTGAGCGGGTCATCAGGTGTCGAGATTGGGTACAGTTACGACACATATAGGAGTCAATGCATTGTTGTCAAGGATTCACCACATACTTGCGAGTGTGGATATCCTATGCGATCTGAGGAGATATTAGTGTGATAAATCTCTGGCCAGAGTAATTGATGTGATTTAAGAAATGGTTTCTTAGTAGCACATGCGATGTCACTAATTTGATCTTCAAGATGCATTGCATAGTTATCGAATCTTGAGCGACTCTCGATATACCAATGGTTGTTGATTCGATCGGGATATATGGATGAAGGGACCGTACTGTACGCTAACCAAAATCTACTGGTTCTTGTAGGCACTATCAGTGATACCTAGGGAATCATGGGGCGATGTTGCTAGGCGCTTTACCATGATTCGTTGGGCAAGTCGGAAAGTGTTGTTCCGAGTCACAAGGAGTTGTGAGCCCACGGCTAGCTGTATCCCTGAACCATTGAGGGTCACCACAGTGTAATGGAGTTTTAAACCCAGTTGAGATAGTTAAATTTAAAGAGTTAAATTTAATGAACTAAGGAGTTGGACTTCTTAAATAAGAGTAAGGGAGTAGGATTTCCTAAAATGACATAGGGATGGACATTTTTGGAAACCACTGAATTCGGATTCAGGAAAATTTATTTTGACTTTAAAACGTGCAGAAATGGTTTCTGTGCACATTGGTGAAATCGTTTCATCATCAATCGGAGTCACGATGAATTTTATATTAATTTCTGAACGAGCGGGCTTTGCTTGTCGGGCCCCAGCTTATGACTAATGGGCCCTAAGGTGTTAGTGGCCTGCATTATAAATAAGTTATTTCAGTACAGAAATTAGACACAACAGGTCATAATTTTGAGACAGGATTTTCGAAACCCTTCTCTCTCAAAAACGTTTTTTGGCCGCCCCCTCCCTACTCTGTCAGAGAAAATTCCGGTCTGTGATTTTGAATCGCAGTAAGGAATAACGAATCAAATTCGTGTATTCTCTTCGCAGAAAACTTCTGATAGATTTTCTAGTGCAATCTATCAGAGGGATTAAACCTCTGTTCGTGGACCTGATTGAAGGCGTTCATCGGTTCCAGGGAGACAACAAGAGCAGAATTGTTCTGTTGGTGTCCATTAATCTCGTTGCGAGATTTGAGGTAAAATTTATTTAATTGTTATTTAAATTTTACACACACGTAATTCAATCGATGAACGGTTGATACCCATACCATGGAAACGTTCCATGAAAAATTTTTAAACTTCCGCTGCACCGGGTATCAATCGTAATTGGTCTGGGAACTCGCCAGTTTTCCAACAGTGGTATCAGAGCCAGGTTGCTCAGATCAATCGATTGAATTAATCAATTGTACAAAATTTTTGAGTCTCGGTTTATGAAACAAAATAAATATTTTTAATAAAAAATTTTTTTTCGGGGCAAAACCCGGGCAGCGATTGGATCGCTGCCCGGTGGGGCAGCAATTGTTGCTGCCCCGGGCGGCGCACGGCGCCGCCCAAAGGGGGCGCACAGCGCCGCCCAAGGCGGCGACCGTCGCCGCCCAGGGCAGCGCTGTGCGCTGCCCAGCGCAGCGCTGGGCGCTGCGCAGGGCAGCGCTCGGCGCTGCCCAGGGGCGGCGCTCGGCGCCGCCCAGCGCAGCGCACGGCGCCGCCCAGGGGCGGCGCCAGGCGCTGCCCTAAGGGGGCAGCCGGGCTGCCCCCGGCCCGCGCCCCGGGTGCGGGCCAACCCGGGAGTGTCCCGGGTGGCCCGCGGGAAAAATTAATTTTTAATTTTTATTAATTTTAATATTTAAAATTTTATTTTTGGTCCGGTCAAAAATTGTTTTTGATTGGTTCACGAGATTTCGGATCGAATTGTTCGAGTCCGTAAATTTTAAAAATTGATTTTGGATAAATTTGAATTTTTGGAAAATTTTAATATTTTATCCGTAAATTGAATTTTGAAATCAATTATTTTGGTACAATTGATGATAAGATATGATCTTATGATATATTAGATAAAATATGATTTTATTTGTAAAATTGGATTTTATAGATAAAATATGATTTTATTTGATATGGAGATAAAATATGATTTTATATGTGAAATGTGATTTTATATATAAAATATGATTTTATCTTGTTTAAATTTGAATTGCCACAGCATGTTATCCAATAAATTAATTTTGAATTAAATGTTATTGGATAAGGATGATCGATTGCCATGACCAATTTTGTAGGTGTATGTTAGGAATTTACATTTTGTCTTTATTGTTGTTGGTTTTATTAATGGGCCTGGTTTATGGCCCGATATGAATGTCATATGTAATAAAAGTGGGCTTGGTTTATAGCCCGTTCCCACCCCCTAAAAATGTATCCCCTACTTGTCATTGTTATTTAATTGTAAATACATTAGATTTAGTGGGAGATCAAGATTTGAAGATGGTGGGCCCAGCAGACAATGAAGACTGAAGAAATGTAAATTGGAAGCATATGTAATAGGATTGCATTTGCATACTGCATATTACCTAGGATTGGACTAAGACCCGTGATTGGCAACCACGGGTCAATTAGAAATGGAATCGATCATCCTATATAATATGTGATATTATGATTGTATGCATGTTTAGACATAAATTGCGTGAATCCGGCAATGCATGCAATAAATTAAAAATGATGAGACAAATATTTTTATAAATAAAATCCCTCATTTTAAATATGATTTAAAATTTATATCAAGATAAATAAAGGAAATTTAAATATTGTTTAAATGTTCCTACCTTCCATCAACGGTCAATGTATGTGATGCTACCCGCGGATACGGTCCGGCTCATATTATTGGGGGGGCCCGTCCGTCGGAAAGCTGTACATTGGATCGACAAATGTTGTAAGTTGGGTGGAACTCCCATGGGATCGGCTCATATTATTGGGGGATCCACATGGCGACCGTCCATCACAACTTAATATTGATGGGTCATCTTGACATGTCACTTTAAACGGCGTCATATTATTGGGCCCTTATTGGACATGAGGTAAATACATGGGGGTTGCTTTGGAAGCAATTGGGCTCTACCTTTTGAGAATTATGGTTGGCTGATATTATTCGGGACCATAAGTTTGTCAATTGGACTCCATGTTCTCACTAAGGAAAAAGTTTCCCGTTTTCACTAGAGGGTGGTGAAATCGTTAAAATAGTGGGAGTGAGATTCATAAAATTAAATTCGCCTATTTTATGTCTTAGTAAATTGTTAAACAATCATTGATATATGTCTGTTTTTCCTTTTCAGTATTTCACACAATGAATTCGCGAAATCCTTTATTCTCGATCCTCGAACAAAACAAGCTGACTGGCGCCAACTATACGGAATGGTTCCGGAAGTTGAAGATTGTCTTAACTTCGGAGAAAATGCTCTACGTGTTAGAGAAAGCACCTCCGAAGGAAGCACCAGCTGACATAAGTCCGGAGGAATTGGCCAAACTTGATGCATGGTGTGACCATGACATCAAGACCAAATGCTATATGCAAGCCTCGATGTCTGATGAACTCCAGAGGCGATTTGAGGACACGGTGAATGCTGCTGACATTCACACGCAACTCAAAGAACTTTTTGGGGCTCAGTCGAGGGCTGAAAGGTTCTCTACTGTTAAGGAGTTGATGACGTGCCGCATGCGTGAAGGGACTTCGGTCCGTGATCATGGGGTACGAGTGATTTGGCTCATACAGAAGTTAGCGACCCTTGATTTGGTGTTGGAGCATGAACTCAATGTGGACTTGCTGCTTCTATCTCTTCCTTCTTCATTTGATGGATTCGTGATAAATTTTAATATGAACAAGATAGAGGCCACCCTTGAAGAGATGGTCAATATGCTCGTTACATATGAATCCACACTTAAGAAGGATAAGCCAGCTTTCTTGGTGGGCTCCTCATCTTCTGCTAAGAAGGGGCCAAGTATGAAGGGCAAGAAACGTTCTGCCCCACCCAAGAAAGTGGAACCCGAGAAGAAGCAAAAGACAAAGGCTTCAAACGATGGAAAATCCAAGGATGTTTGCCATTACTGCAAGAAGCCGGGTCATTGGAAGCGCAACTGCAAGGAGTATCTTGAGCAGTTGGGAACTGCAAAGGGTATGTTCTATATCGAAATAAACATGTCACTTAATACAACTTCTTGGGTATTGGATACCGGATGTGGATCTCACATTTGCAATGATTTGCAGGTGATGACAAGAAGTCGCAGGCTTAGAATGGGTGAGACCCAGCTGAGGCTCGGGAATGGTTCCAGAGTTGAAGCTACGGCCATTGGAGATGTTTGTTTGATTTTGCAGAATGGTTTTAAATTATTGTTGAGAGATGTTTTATTTGTGCCAGATTTAATTAAAAACATTATTTCTATTTCTATGCTTGATAGAGATGGTTATTCTTGTAATTTTGTGAATGGGATTTGCAGTATTTATAAGAATGAATGTTTAATTGGAAATGGACAACTTGAAAACGATCTATATAATTTAAAACTAAAAGACGTTCCAGTGAATTGTATTGACAAACCGGCGACAACAAACAAAAGGAAAATCGATAGTCAAAACCCGGCAAACCTTTGGCACGCTAGACTAGGTCATATTTCCTCAAGGAGGATGAACAAGCTAGTGGGAGAGGGCATGTTTGATATGTCTGATATTAACTCTCTACCTACTTGTGAATCCTGCCTAAAAGGGAAAATGACTAAATCTCCTTTTAAGGGGAAGCCTGAACGTAGTCAAAATCTGTTGGATTTGATCCATACAGATGTTTGTGGTCCATTTAGAGTAGGGACTCAACATGGCCACACCTACTTCATTATCTTTACTGATGATTATTCTAGGTATGGGTATTTATATTTAATGAAATATAAGTCTGAAGCATTTGAAAAGTTCAAAGAATTCAGGGCTGAAGTAGAAAACAAGCTAGGTAAAAGTATTAAAGCACTTCGATCGGATCGAGGTGGAGAATACTTGAGTACCGAGTTTTTGGACTATCTGAAAGAGAATGGGATTCTCTCTCAGTGGACTCCTCCTATGACACCACAGCTTAATGGTGTATCGGAGCGTCGTAATCGAACTTTGTTGGACATGGTTCGATCCATGATGAGCTTCACTGAGCTTCCACCTTCGTTTTGGGGCTATGCGCTTGAAACGGCGGTATTGTTGTTGAATAACGTCCACACTAAAGCAGTGGACAAAACACCATACGAGTTATGGAATGGCAAAGCTCCTAAGTATTCATACTTGAGGATTTGGGGATGTCCTGCTTACGTGAAGCGGACAGTGGGAGATAAGTTGGATAGTCGATCCAGCTTGTGTTATTTTGTGGGGTATCCGAAGAATTCAATCGGATATTATTTCTATTATCCTGCTGAAACAAAGGTGTTTGTTTCTAGGAATGCCACCTTCTTGGAGAAGGAATTCTTATTGGATAAGAAAGGCGAGATGATGGAACTCGAAGAAGTTCGAGAAGAACCCGAAATACAAAATAACGATCCCACACCTCAGGAACCATTGCTGAACACGCCTGCACCTAGAAGATCCGAGAGGACTTCTAGACCTCCAGTTCGATATGGTCTTCTTCTTGAAGAGGGTCAAGATGAACCCGACATTGGATGTGATCCAAGAAGCTTCAAGGAAGCAATTTCTGATGCGGATTCGAATTTATGGCTTGAAGCTATGCAATCAGAATTGGATTCGATGCATACTAACCAAGTCTGGACTTTAGTGGATCCTCCCGATGGAATTGTTCCAATAGGGTGTAAATGGATCTACAAAAGAAAGCTTGGGCCTGATGGTAAGGTATTGACCTACAAGGCGCGATTGGTGGCGAAAGGTTATACTCAAAGGCAAGGAGTTGACTATGATGAAACCTTTTCACCAGTCGCAATGTTCAAGTCCATAAGAATCCTAATTGCCATAGCTGCATGGTATGACTATGAGATATGGCAAATGGATGTGAAGACTGCTTTTCTTAATGGAGACATTAAGGAAGAAATCTATATGAAGCAGCCTGAGGGGTACACATCCATGGGAAGCGAGCATAAGGTATGCAAGCTTCAGAGATCAATTTATGGTCTAAAACAAGCATCAAGAAGTTGGAACCAGAAATTTGATGAAACAATAAAAGATTTTGGTTTCATCAAGAACCCGGAGGAACCTTGCGTGTACAAGAAAGTAGTTAAGGATGCGGTGACATTCTTAGTACTTTATGTTGATGACATCCTACTCATTGGGAATGATGTAGGGATGTTGCAGTCAACAAAGATATGGTTATCAGGTAGATTTTCGATGAAGGATTTGGGTGAGGCATCCTACATTCTTGGGATACAGATCTATAGGGATAGATCTAAGAGAATGATAGGACTCACTCAATCAACCTACATCGATACCATATTGAAACGGTTTTCAATGGATGGGTCCAAGAGAGGACATCTACCCATGTGTCATGGAGTTTCTCTATCCAAGTCTATGTGTCCCAAGACTGATGCAGAGATAGAGAATATGACACATGTACCATATGCGTCAGCTATAGGTAGTATCATGTATGGGATGATATCTACCAGACCGGATGTAGCATTTGCTCTGAGTGTCACGAGCAGATATCAGTCTAATCCTGGTCAGATGCATTGGAAAGCCGTGAAGGACATTCTTAAGTACTTGCGAAGGACTAAGAATATGTTCATGGTTTATGGAGGACGAGAACTCAAACTGGAAGGCTATACCGACTCTAGCTTCCAAAGTGATGTGGATGACTCGAAGTCAACCTCTGGATTTGTGTTCATGCTCAATGGTGGTGCTGTCTCTTGGAAGAGTTCCAAGCAGGACACCACAGCGGATTCCACCACTGAGGCTGAATACATTGCAGCATCAGCTGCTGCTAAAGAGGCCGTTTGGATGAGGAATTTCGTCCAAGAGTTGGGCGTCATTCCTGAATTTGTTGGTCCAGTCCCGGTGTACTGCGACAACACGGGTGCCGTTGCTCAAGCAAAGGAACCAAGGTCTCATCAAAGATCCAAACACGTACTGAGGAAATACCACATAATCCGGGAGATTGTGGAAAGAGGAGACATCAGTGTCGAACGAGTGGCCTCTGCAGACAATATCGCTGATCCACTTACTAAGCCTTTGCCAGGACCATTGTTTGACAAACATCGCGAAGCAATGGGTCTACGTAGTATGACTAGTTGGCTATAGGGCAAGTGGGAGATTGTAAGAGTGGGTGCCCAGTGAGCCAACTGTGTGGCTATGGGCTTTGTTGACTCTTTGTATAAACAATCTTTTGTTTAATATTATTTACACTTTTATGGCAATGACTTTATATTACTTCATATTGTTATATTGTGATATACTATTGTTGTTTTGATAAAGACCTTGAATATACTATAGTGTATGTAAGATGTGGTAGAACATGGAGATGTCTATCATGAAATACATCTTATAGTCACTGTATATTCTAAAACCGTTCCTAGTCGATTGAGCCGTCCGATAATAAGGATAAGGATCGCTCGAGTTTGAGACTAGCATTTGCGATGCGGAGTACCACGTTTCATTGGTAGGGAACATGGAGATGTTCGAAGCATGCAAATGGATATTCATAGGATGAATAATCGAACTACCCTATCCGGACTTTCCAAGTGGTTATCACTTATCGAGTGGATAAAGTCCGCGGTTTTGGTTGTACACCATTAGTCCTTACGACTTGAAACATCATGGAGACTCTATATGCTAGTACTGTGCTTTGACTCGTTTACCGACTCTGAGCGGGTCATCAGGTGTCGAGATTGGGTACAGTTACGACACATATAGGAGTCAATGCATTGTTGTCAAGGATTCACCACATACTTGCGAGTGTGGATATCCTATGCGATCTGAGGAGATATTAGTGTGATAAATCTCTGGCCAGAGTAATTGATGTGATTTAAGAAATGGTTTCTTAGTAGCACATGCGATGTCACTAATTTGATCTTCAAGATGCATTGCATAGTTATCGAATCTTGAGCGACTCTCGATATACCAATGGTTGTTGATTCGATCGGGATATATGGATGAAGGGACCGTACTGTACGCTAACCAAAATCTACTGGTTCTTGTAGGCACTATCAGTGATACCTAGGGAATCATGGGGCGATGTTGCTAGGCGCTTTACCATGATTCGTTGGGCAAGTCGGAAAGTGTTGTTCCGAGTCACAAGGAGTTGTGAGCCCACGGCTAGCTGTATCCCTGAACCATTGAGGGTCACACAGTGTAATGGAGTTTTAATCCCCGTTGAGATAGTTAAATTTAAAGAGTTAAATTTAATGAACTAAGGAGTTGGACTTCTTAAATAAGAGTAAGGGAGTAGGATTTCCTAAAATGACATAGGGATGGACATTTTTGGAAACCACTGAATTCGGATTCAGGAAAATTTATTTTGACTTTAAAACGTGCAGAAATGGTTTCTGTGCACATTGGTGAAATCGTTTCATCAATCGGAGTCACGATGAATTTTATATTAATTTCTGAACGAGCGGGCTTTGCTTGTCGGGCCCCAGCTTATGACTAATGGGCCCTAAGGTGTTAGTGGCCTGCATTATAAATAAGTTATTTCAGTACAGAAATTAGACACAACAGGTCATAATTTTGAGACAGGATTTTCGAAACCCTTCTCTCTCAAAAACGTTTTTTGGCCGCCCCCTCCCTACTCTGTCAGAGAAAATTCCGGTCTGTGATTTTGAATCGCAGTAAGGAATAACGAATCAAATTCGTGTATTCTCTTCGCAGAAAACTTCTGATAGATTTTCTAGTGCAATCTATCAGAGGGATTAAACCTCTGTTCGTGGACCTGATTGAAGGCGTTCATCGGTTCCAGGGAGAGACAACAAGAGCAGAATTGTTCTGTTGGTGTCCATTAATCTCGTTGCGAGATTTGAGGTAAAATTTATTTAATTGTTATTTAAATTTTACACACACGTAATTCAATCGATGAACGGTTGATACCCATACCATGGAAACGTTCCATGAAAAATTTTTAAACTTCCGCTGCACCGGGTATCAATCGTAATTGGTCTGGGAACTCGCCAGTTTTCCAACATCAAGTGCATAGCCCCAAAACGAAGGTGGAAGTTCAGTGAAGCTCATCATTGATCGAACCATGTCCAACAAAGTTCGATTGCGATGCTCCGTAACACCATTTAGCTGAGGTGTCATGGGAGGAGTCCACTGAGAGAGAATCCCATTCTCTTTTAGATAGTCCAAAAACTCGGTACTTAAGTATTCTCCACCTCGATCCGATCGAAGTGCTTTAATACTTTTACCTAGTTTGTTTTCTACTTCAGCCTTGAATTCTTTGAACTTTTCAAATGATTCAGACTTATATTTCATCAAATATAAATACCCGTATCTAGAATAATCATCAGTGAAGGTAATGAAGTAGGTGTGACCAAATTTAGTACCAATACTAAATGGACCGCAAACATCTGTATGGATCAAATCCAATAGATTTTGACTACGCTCAGGTTTTCCTTTGAAAGGAGATTTAGTTATTTTTTCTTTTAGGCAGGACTCACAAGTAGGTAGAGAGTTAATATCAAACATATCAAACATGCCCTCTCCCACTAGCTTGTTCATCCTTCTTGAGGAAATATGACCTAGCCTAGCATGCCAAAGGTTTGCTGGGTTTTGACTATCGTTTTTCCTTTTTATTGTTGTTACCGGTTTATCAACATAATTTAATGGAACGCCTTTTAATTTTAAGTTATTTAGATCGTTTTCAAGTTGTCCATTTCCAATCAAACATTCATTCTTGTAAATCTTGCAAATCTCATTCACAAAATTGCAATAAAAACCATCTCTATCAAGCATAGAAACAGAAATAATATTTTTAACCAAATATGGCACAAATAAAACATCTCTCAAAAGTAACTTAAAATCGTTCTGCAAAATTAAATAAACGTCTCCCACAGCTTTGGCTTCAACTCTAGAACCATTTCCGAGCCTCAACTGGGTCTCACCCATCCTCAGCTTACGACTTCTTGTCATCACCTACAAATCATTGCAAATATGAGATCCACATCCGGTATCCAATACCCAAGAAGTAGTATTAAGTGAAACATTTATTTCAATATAAAACATAACCTTTACAGTTCGCAACTGCTAGAGGAATTCTTTGCAGTTACGCTTCCAATGACCGGGTTTCTTGCAGTGATGGCAAACGTCCTCATTTATTTTCCCATTTGAAGTCTTTGTCTTGCTCTTCTTCTTTGGTACATATTTCTTGGGTGGGGTAGAACGTTTCTTTTTCTTTCCACTTGGTCCCTTCTTTGAGTTAGAAGAGGAACCAACCAAGAGTATTGGTTTATCCTTCTTTAAAGTGGCCTCATAAATCACAAGCATATTGACCATCTCTTCAAGGGTGGCCTCTATCTTGTTCATATTGAAGTTCACCACAAAACCGTCAAACGATGAAGGAAGTGAAAGGAGCAGTAAGTCTACATTAAGTTCGTGTTCCAACACCAACTCGAGGGTCACCAACCACTGAATGAGCCAAATGATACATATCCCATGATCACGGACCGAAGTCCCTTTTTTCATGCGGAACGTCATTAACTCTTTGACAGTGGAGTACCTTTCTGACCTCGATTGAGCCCCAAAAATATCCTTGAGTTGCGAATGAATGTCACCAGCATTCACTGTATTCTCAAATCGCCTTTGGAGTTCATCAGACATCGATGCTTGCATGTAGCATTTATCCTTGATATCATGGTCCCACCATTTATCAAGTTCGACCAACTTTTACGCACTCGCATCAGCCGGTGCTTCCTTCGTAGGAGCCTTTTCTAACACGTAGAAAATCTTTTCCGAGCTTAAGACAATCTTCAATTTACGGAACCATTCCGAATAGTTTGCGCCAGTCAGTTTGTTTTGTTCGAGAATCGAGAATAATGGATTGCGCGAATTCATTGTAATGAAATACTGAAAAGAAACAGACAATAATCAGTGATTGTTTAATTAATATAATAAAACATAAAATATGGCGATATTTATTTTATGAATTTCACTCCCACTATTTTTAACGATTTCACTACCCTCTAGTGAGAACGAGAAACTATTTTCTTTAGTGGAAACATGGAGTCCAATTGACAAACTATAGTCCCGAATAATATCAGCCAACCATAATTTTCAAAAGGTAGAGCTCAATTGCTTCCAAAGAAACCCCCATGTTTTTACCTCATGTCCAATAAGGGCCCAATAATATGACGACGTTTATTGTGACATTTCAAGATAACCCATCAATATTAAGTTGTGATGGACGGCCGCCATGTGGATCCCCAATAATATGAGCCAATCCTATGGGAGTTCCACCCAACTTACAACATGTGTCGATCCAATGTAGAACTTTCCAACGAACGGGACCCCCCAATAATATGAGCCGGACCGTGCCCGCGGGTAGCATCTCATACATTGATCGTTGATGGAAGGTAGAAACATTTAAACAATATTTAAATTTCATTTTGTTAATCTTGATATCAATTTAAATCATTTTTAAAATGAGGGATTTTAATTTTGAAAAATTGTCTCATCAATTATCAATTTTTTATGCTTGCGGGATTCATGCAATTTAGTCTAAACATGCATACAATAATAATATCATATATTATATTTAGGATGATCGATCCCAATACTAATCGACCCGTGGTTGCCAATCACGAGTCTAAGTCAAGGTGATATGCAAGTATGCAATGCAATCCTATTACATTGAGCTTCCAAATTACATTTCTTCGGTCTTCATTGTCTGCTGGGTCCACCATTTTCTTCAAATCTTTATCTCCACCTAAGTGTAATAAATTTACAAAAATTTTCGATGACAAGTAGGGATACATATTTAAGGGTGGGAACAAGCTATAAACCAGGCCCACTTTTTATTATAAATGACAATTCAAATTTGAGCCATAAACCTAGCCCATTAATAAAACCCAACAACAATAAAACCAAATGTAAACAACCTAACATACACCTACGAAATTGGTCATGGCAGTCGATCATCCTTTTATCCAATAATTAATTAAATAATTAAATAATTGGATAACATGCAATGGCAAGATAATTAAAGAGATAAAATCAAATTTTATCTAATATTCCCATAAGATCATATCTTATCATCAATTGTAAAAAAATAATTATTTTATAAAATCTAATTTAACGAATAAAATTTATAGATTTACCAAAAATTCAAATTTATCCAAAAATCAATTTTAAAAATTTCGGACTCAAACAATTTGATCCGATGCCTCGTGGACCAATCAAAAGCAATTTTTGATCGGACCAAAAAATAAAATTTTAAAATTTTAAAATTCTAATTAAAAATATTTAATTTTTTTCGGGCTGCCCGGGACATTCCCGGGCAGCCCTGCCCCTACTCGGGGCTCGGGCTCGGGCAGCCCGTCGCTGCCCCTGCTGGGCAGCGCACAACACTGCCCCTGCTGGCGCTGCCCTTTTGGGCAGCGACGATCGCTGCCCGCGCCCTTCGAATTTAAAAAATTTAATTTTGTT
This sequence comes from Henckelia pumila, assembly GCF_033568475.1. NCBI lineage: Eukaryota > Viridiplantae > Streptophyta > Magnoliopsida > Lamiales > Gesneriaceae > Henckelia > Henckelia pumila. Next base: position 207,206,453 of record NC_133123.1, read on the forward strand.
TTTGTTTAAAAAACCGAGGATTAAAAATTTTGTACAATCGATTAATTTTAATCCTTTGATCTGAGAGAAACCTGGCTCTGATACCACTGTTGGAAAATGTGATCTCGGATCATACAAATGTGATACTCGGCGCGACGGAAGTTTAAAATTTTTATTTTCTAATCTAGAACAATTCAAGATCGTGGGTATCAAATCCGAACGATTAAAATATGCAAGTAAAATAATAATAGCAATTAAGATTTTACCTTTTCAAGCAAAGGCTTGATTATGGACTCCAACAGAATTTAATCTACTCTTCTTGTAAATCCCGGGAACCGATGACTATCATGATCAACCTCCGAAATTAAGTCCACGAACGAAAAACAAAAACCCTTTGATTGATTGCACTAGAAATCAATCAGATGTTTATCGTAGAGAATAGACAGATTTGATTTGCCAATTAAAATGTAATTTTTCAGAAAAATCACAGACCGAATTTTCTCAAAAAGTGAAAGTAATTTTCGAAAATTTGCTTGAGACTTTCTTCTAGATGTATATTTCGAAAATTGCAAAGTCTAGTATGAGTTAATTTCGAATATTCTCATCTATTTATAATTAATTTCTAGACTATGACAAGTTATAACTCTATTAGGACACTAACTCCTTAGGGCCCATAATCCATAACTTAAGCCCAACAAGCCAAGCCTGTTATTATAGAAATTAATATAAAATTCATCATGACTCCGATTGATAAACCGATTTCACCAATGTGAACAGAAACCATTTCGGCACCTTTTAAAGTCAAGATAATTTTTCTTAATCCAAATTCAGTGATTTTCAAAAATGCCCATCCCTATGTCATTTTAGGAAATTCCACTCCCATTAGTTAAGAAGTCCAACATCTCTTTCGCTAAACTTAACTCTTTAAATTTAAATATCTCAACGGGGTTTAGTAATCCATTACTTGTGTGACCCTCAATGGTTCAGGGATACAACTAGCCGTGGGCTCACAACTCCTTGTGACTCGGAACAACAATTTCCGACTTACCCATCGAATCATGGTGAGAGCGTCTAGCAACATCGCCCCATGATTCCCTAGGTATCACTAATAGTGCCTGCAAGAACAAGTAGATTTTGGTTAGCGTACAGTACGGTCCCTTCATCCAAATATCCCGATCGAATCAATAACCATTGGTACATTGAGAGTTGTTTGAGATTCGATAACTATGCAATGCATCTTGAAGATCAAATAGTGACATCGCATGTATTACTAGGAAACCAAGTAACCTAAAACACATCATGTACTCTGGCCAGAGATTTGTCACACTAATATCTCCTCAGATCGCATAGGATATCCACACTCGCATGTACGTGGTGAATCCTTGACAACAAAGCATCGACTCCTATATGTGTCGTAACTGTACCCAATCCCGACACCTGATGACCCCCACAGAGTCGGTAAACGAGTCAAAGTACAGTACTAGTATATAGAGTCTCAATGATGTTTCAAGTAATAAGGACTAATGGTGTACAACCAAAACCGCGGACTTTATCCACTCAATAAATGATAACCACTTCGAAAGTCCGGATAGGGTAGTTCGATCATTCATCATATGAATATCCATTTACATGCTTTGAACATCTCTATGTTTCATACCAATGAAACGTGGTACTAGGCATCGCAAATGCTAGTCTCAATCTCGAGCGATCCTTATCCTTATTATCGGACGGCTCAATTGACTAGGAACTATTTAGAATATACAGTGATTATAAGATGCGTTTCATGATAGTCATCCAAATGTACTATCACATCTTACTTGCACTTTAGTATATTCAAGGTCTTCATCTAAACGTCGTATAGTATGTCACAAAAGCCCCTTATCCACAAGTTGGCTACTCGGGTACCCACTCTTTCAAAGTACAATCTGTTCCTTCAAGGTCTTAACCCTGAGATCCATGACCGTGTAGCGGTTGGAGACAACATGTCCTACAAGGGTTTGGTGAGCCGTTGTCACCAGGCGAAGGACAGCATTCGGCGGAACATGTCTTTCTCTCAGTCGAGGCCTGCGAGTTTGTTGGAGCCCCGAGCCAAGTCTTTCAAGAAGTCCAGATCTACTACTTCCTCTGGTTCTGGAGGTGTTGTCCGTTTTGGGAAGAAGGCCCAGTGCGACCATTTTGGGAAGAACCATCCATCAGACAAGTGTCGTAAAGCTTCTGGAGCTTGTTTCCGATGCGGAGAGGTGGGTCATCTTAAGAGGGATTGTCCACTATCTGGGGGAGGCGGTACTGGTTCTGGTTCAGGATCAAGTTCTCAGGCTACCGTTCAGCAGAGGTCACAGGGACAGTATGCTGGGAGTTCTCACTTGAGGCCGCGGGCTTCTGGCCTGGTGTTTGAATTGAGGCATGACCAGGAAGTGGAGGAGAACTAGAAGGTTATCGCAGGTAAATTTCTGTTATATGGTTTACCTGCTCTCGTACTCATTGACACTGGTGCATCTCATTCATTCATTTCTGCACGTTTTGTTAAGAGGCATAAGTTACCATGCATTTCACTGGACGTAGTAGTATCTATTTCTACTCCGACGAGTCAGTCTGCTTTAGCTAAGAGTCTAGTGATGGGTTGCCCTTTAGAGTTCGAAGGGAACGTTCTGTTAGCAAATCTCATTGTCCTTGCGATGGACGATTTTGATTGTATTATGGCGATATATGTTTTGACTACCTATCGAGCTTCAGTGGACTGCTATCAGAGATTAGTACGCTTTCATCCGGTTGAGGGTGATAGCTGGTTCTCCTATGGTGAGGGAGCGCGACCCCCGATGCCTTTAGTATCAGCTTTGAGAGCCTGTCGAGCTCTGGAGTCTGGCGGGGAAGGCTACCTTATATATGTAGTGGATTTGTCCGCTGAGAGCGTTGGAATAGAGAGCATTCCGGTTGTGGATGAATTCCCAAATATTTTTCCTGATGAGATTCTGGGTTTTCCTCCTGCTAGGGAAGTAGAGTTTGGCATAGAGTTGATTCCAGGTACTTCGCCTATTTCTCGAGCTCCGTATCGTCTGGCTCCGTCAGAGATGCGCGAGTTGAAGAATCAGTTACAGGATCTATTGGACAAGGGGTACATTCATCCTAGTGTATCTTCTTGGGGAGCTCCTGTTCTCTTTGTGTAGAAGAAGGATGGGTCAATGCGGTTGTGTGCATTGACTATCAGCAGCTGAATCGTGTTACTGTGAAAAATAAGTATCCTTTGCCTCGCATTGTTGACTTGTTTGATCAGCTGCAGGGTATTTCGGTGTACTCCAAGATTGATTTGAGATCCGGGTATCATCAGATGAGGGTCCGAGATCAGGACGTAGCCAAGACTAAATTCCGTACTCGCTATGGGCATTACGAGTTTCTAGTGATGCCATTTGGATTGACTAATGCGCCGGCTATGTTTATGGATCTGATGAACCATGTCTTCAGGGAGTATTTGGACAAGTTCATCGTAGTCTTCATTGACGATATTCTGGTGTATTTGCGTAACACGGATGAGCATGTTACTCACCTTCGATTGGTGCTGCAGACTCTTCGTGATGAGAAGTTGTACGCCAAGTTGAGTAAGTTCGAGTTCTAGATGGATAGAGTGGTCTTTCTTGGCCATATTATATCCAGAGAGGTTATTTCTGTTGATCCGAGCAAGATTGAGGTTGTGCTTAATTGGTCACGCCCGACGACGATTGCTGAGATCCGTAGTTTTCTGGGTCTAGCAGGATATTATCGTCGCTTTATTTTGAACTTCTCTCAGCTAGCATGACCTTTGACGCAGCTTACCTGAGTGCGAGGAGAACTTTTGTGAGCTTCGACGGCGGTTGACTTCTGCGCCAGTATTGGCTTTCTTGTCAGGATCTGGATGGTATGTGGTTTACACGGATGCTTCTCTTCAGGGGTTAGGTTGTGTCCTGACTCAGAATGGGCATGTGATCGCATATGCTTCTAGACAGCTGAAGTTTCACGAAGACAATTATCAAGTGCATGATTTGGAGTTGGCAGCCATAGTGTTTGCTTTGAAGATCTGGCGTCATTATCTCTATGGCGAGAGATTTGAGATCTTCACCGACCACAAGAGTCTCAAGTATTTGTTCACTCAGGCGGATTTGAACATGAGGCAGAGACGTTGGATGGATTTGCTAAAAGACTATGATTGTGAGATTAAGTACCATCCGGGAGCTGCTAATCTCACTGCTGATGCTTTAAGCCGCAAGGTGCGACTATCCGCACTTCAGACTTGTTCGATGTCTAGTGCGATCGAAGATTGTTCTTTTTCAGGGTTTACCTTCAAGCACAAGAAAGGTATGCAGAGTATCCACATGTTTGCGATTTTATCTGAGCCAGCTTTGTATTCGCGGATTCGGGATGCTCTGATGTCTGATCCAAAGACCCAGAGTTTAGCTCGCTTCGCTAACGAGGGTAGCTCATCTGGATTTCACTATCAGTCAGATGGTTTTCTGTGCTTGTCTGGTAGGATCGTTATTCCGAAGGATGAAGAGCTGCGGGGAGAGATTTTGTCTCAGGCGCATCGTACTAAGTTGAGTATTAATCCGGGAAGCAACAAGATGTACAAGGATCTACGTACTCGGTTTTGGTGGAAAGGGATGAAACTCAGTGTCTATTAGTATGTTTTGAGATGTTTGGTGTGTCAACAGGTCAAGGCAGAAACCCGACGACCTGGAGGTTTTCTTCACATTTTGCCTATTCCTGAGTGGAAATGGGAGTTTATCACGATGGATTTTGTGACCCATTTGCCGATGTCCTCGAGGAATTGTGACGTTATCTTGGTTGTGGTGGACCGACTCACCAAGTCAGCTCATTTTATTTCCTATAGCCGTGAGTACAGCGTTGATCGCATGGCTCGGTTGTACATTTAGGAGATCGTTCGACTTCATGGAGTGCCTGTGAGCATTTTCAGCGATCGAGACCCCAGGTTTAATTCTAGATTCTGGGGGAGTGTTCAGCGTGCGATGGGCACTACTCTCAGTTTGAGTACTGCTTATCATCCGGAGACTGATGGCCAATCAGAGCGCACTATCCGTACCTTGGAGGATATGCTTCGTGCAAGTGTCATGGATTTTGGTTCAGCCTGGCAGGATCATTTGCCGTTGATTGAGTTCGCATACAACAACAACTATTATTCTAGTATTTGGATGGCACCTTTTGAGGCGTTGTATGGACGACGTTGTCGTACTCCACTTTTCTGGGAAGAAGTGGGGGAGAGACAGGCTGAGGGACCGGAGTTTATCCAGCAGGCGATATTTGTTGTTGATCAGATCAATAAACGGATTAAGACTGCACAGGATCGTCAGGCCAGCTATGCGAACACTAAGCGTAGACCTTTGCAGTTTGATGTTGGGGAGAATGTGTTTCTGAGAGTGTCACCTTTCCGCAGGATTCTCAGATTTGGCCTTAAAGGCAAGTTGTCTCCCAGGTTTATCGGCCCGTTCGAGATCTTGGAGAGCATTGGCGATTTGGCTTATCGTTTGTCTTTGCCACCGTATCTGTCCAGTATTCACGACGTGTTCCACGTATCTCTGTTGCGACGGTATGTGGCAGATGAGTCTCATATTCTTCAGCGGTCTGGTGTTAAGGTGGATAGGGATTTGACTTACTTTGAGAAACCTACTTGTATCCTGGATTATAAGGATAAGGTTTTGCGAAACAAAGTCATTCCTTTGGTTTTAGTTCAGTGGCAGCGTCGAGGCACTGAGGAAGCTACTTGGGAGCTTGAGAGCAAGATGCGTGAAGACCATCCTAAGTTGTTTTGATTTCAGTTTTCAGTTGTAAAACTCTGTAATTGTCTTAATGGAATAAAAGAATGTTTCTTCATGCTGTTCTACTTTCAGTACTTAAGATTTGTTTTCGAGGACGAAATATCTTAAGTGGGGGAGAATGTAGTATCCCGTAACCCATTTCGGTAATCCACTTGGTTAATCTTGATTAAGGAGATTCTTAATGGATTAACGGGGTCCGAGAATGGACCCAGAATGATCAGAAATGGCCAGGAGGGTCAGGCAGAACGGAAGCAACGTTCGGGGAACGGAAGCAACGTTTGTGCCATTGGAAAAACGTCATTGCTTACGCACATTGATGTGACATCAGGGCAGAACGGAAGCAACGTTCTGCCGGAACGAATGCAACGTTCTGCCGGAACGGACGCAACGATCGCCATCGGACGCAACGATCGTGGTCTTTAAATAGGGGTGCCGAGGCTCACTTTTGAGCACACCTCTCACATTTTCTCTCTCGATTCCTTAGCTTTCTAGCTCAGATATAGGGAATTCTAGGATTCCTTTGGGAAATCCGGAAGCGGCAGCGCGATCCAAGCATCATAGCGGAGCTGTGGCCTAGTTTTAAGGCAACGACAGCAAAGGGATAATGACGGACGCAGGTATAGCTTTGAGCTCCTAAAAATATTTAGGAGTATGCAATAGCTTAGTTAAGGCTTTTAGAGAACTATAATGATAGTAGTATCATTTGGCAGTGTAGTGCAGACTAGAGGCTTGGGCTTAGAGCTGGTGGTGCTTTCCTGATATTTGAGGTAAGAAAGTACTGTTCGAGATATCTTGACTGAGTATACATGTATTGTAAGGCCCCAAAATTATCTTAATGGACTTTATTTGAGATAATTAGAGATTTTAGAAGTCGAGGGCTGATTTGATTTTTATCAGGGACTAAAATGCAATTTTCAGAATTTTCAGGGACTAAAACGCAATTATTGGATTTAATAGATATTTGAGAGAGCTTTGACTTTATTTTCTCATTCCTCTCCTTCCCCAAACCGTGCTCCCTCCATTGAAGACGCACAAAAGATTCCCCAAGCTTTGTGATTTCCATTCTAGCTCGATCCGTCAGTTGGAAATTGATCTGAAGTTGATATTTGCGATCATAGCGACGAGTGCTCCGTTTGAAAGTAAGTTTATCTTATTTCTGAGATGTTTGAATTTTTGGATGTCTTTAGAATTGATTTATATTCGGAGATGATGATTATGAGATAGTTGTGATAGTATATCTAAGACGGTTCGAAGAAATAACGACGATTGGAATTGATATGAATTTTGTTGTGAAATTCGAAAATTGGAGCTTTTAGATTTGAAGGATTTGAATTGTTTTGATGATATTGAGATGATGTTGAGTATATTGAGTTGTTGAAATACTGTCTGCATTTCCGATTTGATCTGTTTATAGCCGTTATGCCGTCAGTTTGAGTTTTGGATATCGTTTCGACGTTTTTAACGTATCGAGTTTGATTGAAATTTTAGATGTCGATATTGATCCTTTTGACTCCTTCTGATAGATTGAAGTGAAGTCAATAGAGTTGCAAGGTAGCAGCTTTGGTCAGTTGAGAATATTGAAGTCGGTACAGTATAGATTTTCTTAATTATCGATTGAAGAAGTTTGATTGAATTTTGAATGAATTTGCTTGGATATTGATTAGTATCCTTATTATTGTTTTCAGATTGAAGTACCTTCGAAGCGAATAAGGTAAAAGATGACTTAGATTTGAATGGAACGATTAACTCGAATGAGACTTGATTCGAGTGTTCCGAAGAAATCACATACTTGCATGATTGAATGCTTATTTGAAATCTTATTGAATGTTTATTTGAATGCATGAGATTATATATGCATTTATATTTATGAAATCATGTTTGAATGATTATTTGAATTGATGAATGAAAGCATGATTGAATGTTAATATGAACTGATGATTGAAATGATATTAGAATGCATGAGATGACATATGCATTCATATTGAGCCTTGATTCATTTCAATTTGATTAGATGATCTGGAGATTTTAGTTGAGTGGTCTTGGTAGGCGAATTACTACAAGTGTCGATTAACTCTCTATAATGCTCTGGAGTTTAGAGGATTAAAATATGCCTCGTCCACCTCGAGAGGGGAGTTCGGTGTGATTGTTGGATATTTTAACCTCGGGATCCCAAACCAAAGAAAGAAAGAAAGAAGAATTCCATTGATTATCTAAGTTTGATAATCCAGAAGTTTTAAAGACATTCATATCATTTTAATTCAGTACTTGGATGAATTACTTGAATTGATCTTGATGGGATAGATATTTGGAAGTGATACATGTCATAGCATGATGTGTTTATTTGATATGCATGATAGTCTCTTTTACTGGGAATTATATTCTCACCGGATTATCCGGCTGTTGTCTTGTTTTGTATGTGTACTTGGAAACAGGTGGGGCAGGATTGAATCAGAGACGACAGGGATAGAACGAGATTGAAGATTAGAAGTGAGACTTCGAGTTAGAATTGGAAATGCATGCCAATCTAGTTTATGTTTTGAAATCATGTTAGAATTCGAATGTATTTTATTTGATTTTGAAGTATGGGATATTAGAATTGATTGAATGATGAATATTGAAGATTGCATGTTGTAGAATTAAGAATTGAGCTTGCTAGATTGCTTATGATTAAGGTGGTTGATGGTTTTGCACTTTCCCAAGCTTTAGATTGGCTTTTTGGGAGTGTTTTAAGTGCATCTCGAAGGGGCGGCGCACCCGCGCGATTGGAGGAGCGCCCGCGCCTTCCTGGGCTTGAAATTTGGCTTTTCCCGAAGGCACGGCGCGCCCGCGCCCGCGCCTATGGTTCGAATTTTTTTTAAAAAAAAATTAAAAATTTTTGCTTTATCTCTTGGATCTTTGTATGTCTATCGATATGATTAAATCTTGATTAGATGATTAAAATCGGGGTCTCACATTAAGTGGTATCAGATAGATAAGATTCTTGGTCTGAATTTAGAAGAGAGCGGGGTAGATTGAGTCCGCTTGAATTTAATTTCTCGCATGTGATTGATTAATTCTATGATTGAAGAATATGCGAGCATGCTTTATTATCTGAGGAATTATTTGAATTTTGAGTGATTCAAATTTTAAAGCATGAAGTACTTGAAATATGAATTGTTTTTTTTATGAATTAATTGAGATAAGAACTGTTTCGGGTTACATCGAATACTCTGAAGATTGAATGAGTATGTCGAGCTGAGATTGTTGGACACCGGATAGATGTGTTAGAGGTGTTGTGTCCTAATCCTCTTGAACAAGATTTTTCTACTCGGCGAGTTTGAACAGGATTTAACTAGTAGCAAACCCGATTGTACAGATTTGTTTTGTGACTGAATTGATGGAAGCTTTACTGATAAGATTTCAGTCTGTTAACCCTTAAACTCTGAGGAGTTCTGAGATTGAGTTTGGGTATGAAAGCTGATTAGAGAGATCGATCAGTTGTTAGATTCTTTTAAACTACAGCGACGAACGACAGATTCAGTTAGTTGGTTACCAACTGCAAGGATTTAGTACTTGCTCGAGGATTCACATACTCTAACTGCTTTTGACGATGATGAAGCAGGTAACTGTTCGATTCTAGTCTTTCGACTCTTTTGCTGTTAGATATTGATGCAACTTTTCTTCTTATTGAGAAGTTAGATTAATACTTCATCTACTTTTGAGTATCTGAATTAGTTGCGATGAGATTAGTTCGAATTTTCTTGAACTTTGATTCGATGGGAGTTGATTGTACCGAACAGTACTATACTTCGGTTATCAGATTTGATTTTATTATCGATGTAGTTTATTAAACGAGTACAGGGAAACCGAGGTTGATTTCAGACAGTTTCCAGATTCAGATTCGAGACGATAGACGAATGAAATTCCTTCGGTAAAACTCCTGAATTAAGAATTATTTTCTTATTGTTTGTTGATTACCGTTGGTTACAGAATGGTACGGAGGAATGGTTGATGTATGTAGATGATGTCTTCAATCAGCCCGTGTTGGTTGTTTTAACAGAGATGTTAAGTTTGCTGTTGTTGTTCTGGTTGAGATTCCAGATTTTCCTCCGAGTCGAAAGGATGAGTTCAGCATTTATTTAGATCAGACATCATCGACTGATAATCTGAAGGGAAGAAGTTTCAGAGTTTGAATTCGGAATGAGGTACGACCGATTTGAATTTTTATCGTACAGATTGAATTGGAATTGCAACTGCAATGTTTATGAGTTCGTTGAACCGAATCTTACAGTGGTTTGTAGATGAGTTCTTGAGTATTCTTATCGATGAATCTTTTATCCTTCGAAGATCCGTATTGATCTGTCAGAGTCTTTAAGAATTGTTCACAGATTTTCTTGTTGATCAATTATACTATTATTCTGACATCTGAATTTTATTGAGACCGAGTTGTCTTTTCCTCGATCTTTTCTCTAAGAAGATGAAATTTTATTGAACACCTCAAGACTGGAGCTGTTGTGAATTGATCTGGATTGACGTACTTATCTGAATTTGAAGATTCTTAGATTTAGTGAGTTCTATCACGAATCCTTTGAAGAATTCTTATTGTTGATTAGACGAATACTCAGCAGATTATGCTCTTCTGTTCATTGTATCTTTGATGATCTTTTTGTGCTTTGCACTTCTTCTTATTGAAGATTGAGAATTATTCTTGTCCAGAAGAACTCCTGGATATCTTGAGCATCGAAGAAGTTGAAGACTTTCGAGATGAAATGTTACTTCAAAATTGTATCTCACAGAGATCTTATTGCTCGGATGATTTAAATCTTATTACTTGGAAGATTCAGTAATCTATTCTGATATTGGAAGATATAAGTTTTGATTGTCGCATTTCGAACTGATTATGAGTTGGGAAAGAGAGTTTTAGAGGACGATTAATCTGACTGCGAATTCTTTTGTTATCCAGAGAACTGATTGAAACAACTAAGATTTTAAGCTGTATGATTTGATCTTATTTTATCTACTTCAGTTGTCTTCTTTGACATATGATTGTTACACTTTTATTAGAGTCTGGAACAGATGGAACGTTTATTCTGACTCCTTCATTAGACTTCGAACCGGAGTTGATTGAGAAGATTAAGAATGCTTTGGAATCTGATTCGACCTTTCATAATCCGATGAAGATAGATCAGATCTAAGTTTAATCTGAGATGCAGAATTTTTATGGATGCCTTATTAGCAAATAACTTTTGTTGTGCCAGATGTTTCGGTTTGAAACAGAGTATCAAGAGATTAGCACTTTGAAGTTTATTCAGAGTTCTTCCAGATGAACGGAAGATGTTTGATGAATTGAGGAATCAGATCGAATAGAGGATGATGAATTATGAAATTCGAAGTATAGTTTCTGATGTTGTGAACTGTCAGCTGTCAGAAAGAGAACAATCCAAATTTCTGATTGTACAGTCTATTCTGATTCAGAATGGAATTAGGATCACAATTTGATGATTTAGTAGTAAGACTACTTTGTGAATCCGAGATGAGATGTTATCTGATTATCGTTGAACGAATGATGAAATCCTCCGTTAAGAATTCTCGATTCTAAGAATTCTTGATTTATTCTGTAGAATGAATGTTATTACAGAATAGGATGAACGAACTCTCGAAGCTTTACAGATGATGTTTTAAATTATAACCTGAACTGGTTGATGTGCCAGTGGTTATTGAATGACTGAAGTTGTTCGGATTGAACTTCTAGATTGATCCCGATTGTCAGAACGAGTTCGACACTGATTGGGGATCCGAATTTTACCTTCAGGAAGTTTGTGAAGAGAACTTTCTCAGAATCATTTGCAAAATGAGGTAAGGCTATTTTGAACTTTGAACAGGCCGTTTGATTTGAAGAATAATCCTATATTGTTGAAGAATTTTCTGTTGACCGAATCTCTCAGAAGTATTAGTTGAAATTAGGGATTCTTATTGATGAATTTCTTTCTTTCTGGCTATGAGAATTGTACTGATCGTTCAGAGCCTTCTACAATCTTTTCAGAATTGCACGTCGAACAGTTGTAGACTAATCTCGATGTCCGAAATTCTGATTGAACCGAATGAATTTCCTTGATCTTCTTATCTGATGATGAAATTTCTGATTATCCGTTCTTCTGTATTCTGAGTTTCAGTACTGATGATCTTGCAGTACTTGGTTTTCTTCTTATTGAGAATTCCGATTTGAATCATTTTAACTGAAGAGTGAATGCAGCGACTGATGTCTAGAACCGAAGAAGTGTTCTTATTTTATCTACTGTCTGATTTTGATTGATTGATTGATAGAATCCGCTACAGTTACTGTACAGAATGTTTTTGATGAAGAACAGAGAATTGTTATCTTGTCAGATGTTGTCAGATGTCATGATTTGCCGAAATCTGTCAGTCTAGACAGAGATCCTCGATGTATTTGTTCTTTCGGCTTAGACTTAGAAGAAATTTGTGTTGTCGATTTCAACTAATTTTGATTCGATACCCTCAGAACGACGAACAGCCAGATCAGATGAGTCAAACTTTAGAAGAATTTCCATGAGTTGTAGTGCTCGACTTAGCACTAATTGGCAGAATTCTTGATTCTTGTGGAAACTTCGTACAACGATAGCGATAAGATGATTTGTTGAAAGCACTTTTAGAAGTTGTACGAGGATAAATGAAGATATCCTTCCTTTTTGAGATGAACTTTCTAAGTCACATGAATTAGAATGAAGATGATTTGAATTGTGACTGAGTTTAGAAGAATTTTCTAACGACGATGAGTTGACTTTTGATAGATGGACGGAGTGTTGATGAAGTAATCGACTAAAGTTTCTGACTTCTCTGATTGATTGAGATGTTGAACTTTTTGAGATGAATGATTCAGAGTTTTATTGGAACAGATTCTGGATTTAGTTTCGAGATGTGAATTCTTATTGCAGTCCTGTGATTCTAGCCTCGACCTCGTAATAGAATCGTGTTTGATTTCGAGGACGAAATCGATTCTTAGAGGGGTAGAATTGTAACGCCCCAAAATTATCTTAATGGAATTTATTTGAGATAATTAGAGATTTTAGAAGTCGAGGGCTGATTTGATTTTTATCAGGGAATAAAATACAATTTTCAGAATTTTCAGGGACTAAAACGCAATTATTGGATTTAATAGATATTTGAGAGAGCTTTGACTTTCTTTTCTCATTCCTCTCCTTCCCCAAACCGTGCTCCCTCCATTGAAGACGCCCAAAAGCTTCCCCAAGCTTTGTGATTTCCATTCTAGCTCGATCCTTCCGTTGGAAATTGATCTGAATTCGATATTTGCGATCACAGCGACGAGTGCTCCGTTTGGAAGTAATTTTATCTTATTTCTGAGATGTTTGAATTTTTGGATGTCTTTAGAATTGATATATATTCTGAGAGGATGATTATGAGATAGCTGTGATAGTATATCTAAGACGGTTCGAAGAAATAACGACGATTGAAATTGATATGAATGTTGTTGTGAAATTCAAAAATTGGAGCTTTTAGATTTGAAGGATTTGAATTGTTTTGATGATATTGAGATGATGTTGAGTATATTGAGTTGTTGAATTACTGTCTGCATTTCCGATTTGATCAGTTTATAGCCGTTATGCCGTCAGTTTGAGTTTTGGATATCGTTTCGACGTTTTGAACGTATCGAGTTTGATTGAACTTTTAGATGTCGATATTGATCCTTTTGACTCCTTCTGATAGATTGAAGTGAAGTCAATAGAGTTGCGAGGTAGCGGCTTTGGTCAGTTGAGAAGATTGAAGTCAGTTCAGTATCGATTTTCTAAATTATCGATTGAAGAAGTTTGATTGAATTTTGAATGAATTTGTTTGGATATTGATTAGTATCCTTATTATTGTTTTCAGATTGAAGTACCTTCGAAGCGAATAAGGTAAAAGATGACTTAGATTTGAATGGAACGATTAACTCGAATGAGACTTGATTTGAGTGTTCCGAAGAAATCACATACTTGCATGATTGAATGCTTATTTGAAATCTTATTGAATGTTTATTTGAATGCATGCAATTATATATGCATTTATATTTATGAAATCATGTTTGAATGATTATTTGAATTGATGAATGAAAGCATGATTGAATGTTAATATGAACTGATGATTGAAATGATATTAGAATGCATGAGATGACATATGCATTCATATTGAGCCTTGATTCATTTCAATTTGATTAGACGATCTAGAGATTATAGTTGAGTGGCCTTGGTAGGCGAATTACTACAAGTGTCGATTAACTCTCTATAATGCTCTGGAGTCTAGAGGATTAAAATATGCCTCATCCACCTCAAGAGGGGAGTTCGGTGTGATTGTTGGATATTTTAACCTTGGGATCCCAAACCGAAGAAAGAAAGAAAGAAGAATTCCATTGATTATACTGATAATCCAGAAGTTTTAAAGACATGCATATCATTTTAATTCAGTACTTGGATGAATTACTTGAATTGATCTTGATGTGATAGATATTTGGAAGTGATACATGTCATAGCATGATGTGTTTATTTGATATGCATGATAGTCTCTTTTACTAGGAATTATATTCTCACCGGATTATCCGGCTGTTGTCTTGTTTTGTATGTGTACTTGGCAACAGATGGGGCAGGATTGAATCAGAGACGACAGGGATAGAACGAGATTGAATATTAGAAGTAAGACTTCGAGTTAGAATTGGAAATGCATGCCAATCTAGTTTATGTTTTGAAATCATATTAGAATTCGAATGTATTTTATTTGATTTTGAAGTATGGAATATTAGAATTGATTGAATGATGAATATTGAAGATTTCATGTTGTAGAATTAAGAATTGAGCTTGCTAGATTGCTTATGATTAAGGTGGTTGATGGTTTTGCACTTTCCCAAGCTTTAGATTGGCTTTTTGGGAGTGTTTTAAGTGCATCTTAAAGGGGCGGCGCGCCCGCGCGATTGGAGGAGCGCCCGCGCCTTCCTGGGCTTGAAATTTGGCTTTTTCCAAAGGCACGGCGTGCCCGCGCCACTTACCGGCGCGCCCGCGCCTATGGTTCGAATTTTAAAAAAAAAAATTAAAAAAATTTTTTTTCTTTATCTCTT